>NC_058409.1:70687744-70736120 GCF_002201575.2 Neomonachus schauinslandi | reverse complement strand
TTTTTTTTTTTTTTAAGATTTTATTTATTTATTTGACAGAGAGACAGCGAGAGAGGGAACACAAGCAGGGGGAGTGGGAGAGGGAGAAGCAGGCTTCCTGTGGAGCAGGGAGCCCGGAGCAGGGAGCCCGATGCGGGGCTTGATCCCAGGACGCTGGGATCATGACCCGAGCGGAAGGCAGAGGCTTAAGTAACTGAGCCACCCGGTGTCCCTTCCCTCTGCTTTTAAAGAGAACCTGGAGCTGAGGGACAGGGATGGAGTCCAGCTGTGATTGTGACTGGCCTTGCATATATGCCAATTCAACTCTGTAGTTTCAAGTGAAAAAAACCATTTACCTAACCATTTTGGTTGTCACCCCTCAATCCTTTCCTGCTTCCTTTGTCCCCCTAGACAGCATTCATTTACTCTAGACCCAGCTGGGGCTTTTGTGACTCTCTGGCCTGCTCTGTGGGGATCAGCTGAGTGAGGCCGGGGACCAGGCGGAGAGTCTTTTCCGTTTCCAGTTTCCCAGGCCCCATGCCCTCTGTCTCTTCTCAAGGAAGATACAGCTTTGTTAAGTGATCTTATATTTATTCCTCTCTGCCTGACATTTTCACTTTCTCTGACTTGAACTTTTTTTCTCCCTGGGTATATGCCAGAACAGGAGGAAGAACTATATGGAACTTACTAGGAAGGGATTTTTGTGTATTTTGGATTATCAACCATGGTTAGGCTGTTTACCTCTCACAGGACTTCCCTGGTGGGGTATTATGTGGGTCTTGGCTCTTCATTCTCTGCCCTGCTGCTCCCTGCCTTTCAGCTGTTTTACTTTTCTTTCTTTCTGGGAACATGGGCAGGGAAAATAAAAAAGGAACGTCAGGCACTTTTTTATTAGAAGTTTTTATAATTTTTCTTATAGTGAGGTTTAAGTAATTAGCTCCTATGATGTTTTGACATTTTGCACTGCTTTGACATTTGCTGTACACACACCCACACAGTTACGTCTTCACCAGGTATGTTGTATATACATACCTAGTCTTTCACACACATACTATTTTCCCCTGGGGCCAAAGATGACCACAATGCCGATATTCTTCTACTTCTTTATTTTATTTTATTTTTATTTTTATTTTCAGTAGGCTCCATGTCCAACATGGGGCTTGAACCTGATGACCCTGAGATTAAGAGTCATATGCTCTACCGACTGAGCCAGCCACGCACTCCAATATTCTTCCACTTCTAAATTTAATGTGACAGTACTACATTTCAATGATAAGTTTGTCTTTACAACTGGTTTAAGTCTATGTAGTCTGAGTAGTTGTATAATAACCAGCTCAGACAAAGAGAGAGAAGAAAAAAACCAATCAGCAATTTTCATGGTTTACTGTGGGGTGTGTTCTGCAAAGGGAATGAGTAATCTTATTTTGAATTTGAACTAATGTATAAGGAATGCCTTTTCTTCAGCAGAATGATTATTCTTTCCTAAGTAGCTATCTTATTTATAGCCACTATGGAAAAGAATCATTCCCTTAAGCTTTTGAAACCTAGAATTCACAATAACCAGTATCTACCGTTAGTATTTTCAAGCTGGGCCTGGCATTAGCCTCACAAAGACATCCTTAGAGCTAAAACTAGGGAGGTGTTTCAGCGAGCTTCATTATTGATATAGTTCATGTTTTAATTAGAGAAAAAGTGATACCTTTAGGATTGTAAAGATGTATTCTCATCTGAGGATATTCCTGATACTCATGAGGAAGCTCATTTTGTGAAATCACCTCAAAAGACAAGTCAGAGAATAACTGAGTTAGGCCTTTGTTTTTGTTGGCTGCTTAAAAAATGTTCTGTTTTCTGTTAATATTGCTACCGATTCTCATTGACTGTTTTTGAAAATATGTTCTTATGCCATTTTGTTACTTTTTTCATCCTCTTAATTTTATCTGGATAGCATCCCGAGTGGTGTATTTATTTGTGTCCATTTCATATTTTAAAACCTATTCTTTTCTTTTAGGCATATAAATCCAATGTGAGTTTTCAGTAGCTACACAAATTTTGTTTGTAAAATGGTGCTAGAAATTGGTCATGGAAACTAGTTTTGCTTAAGTGCCCATGAACTGCTTTCTAGTGGTAAGGCTTGGCTTTATGACCCTGCATTTGAATTAACTTTTGTAAAATCGCAGTACATGTTCCAGCTTCTGAAGTTAGGTCACATGAGGGAGGACAATGTGAGTGTGGTCCTCCCCCACCCACCTGTGCTGGGCTCTCTTTGTAATTGTATCCTTTCACCTCTGACCTTTGGCCCACCAACCACAGGGCCTCTCACCTTGGTGCCATTTTAAAATGACACTTTATATCTGCTCTTAAAAATCACTAAACCTACAGAGTATTTATTATGTATTGGCACTATTCTAGGTGCTTTATATATATTAGCTCATTTATCTACTACAGTACTTTCTGAAGTAGGTTTATTACCTTTGGCATTCTCCAGATGAGGAAACTGAGTTATAGGAGATTAAGGGACTGCTCCAAAGTCACACATCAGTATAATTTGGATTCTACAAAGGAAGGCTCTCTGAAGTAGGTTGTGCCCAAGGAGCCCAGCCTAGGGAAATGGAACTCTAGGGGGAAGTTTGGATGAAGTTTTAAAGCCTTGTCTTTGTCCCCATCTCAGTAGTAACATTACAGCTCTTCGGCCATTTCCTTCTTTTCCTTTTCCAGTTTCCCAGGCCCCATGCCCTTTCTTATCTGAAGGTTATCTCTTAACAAGTACAGAATGTAACAGAAGATTTTGGTGTCAGGCATAATCCTAGCTCTCCCACTTACTTCTTACTCTTAAGTCCTCTTAGCTCTCTTTGACTGCTAGATAAAGATATTGCTAGCAACTTTTGAACGTCCGTCTTACTTTAAAAAAAATTCTTCCTCATCAGGTAACCCTGCTAGATCATCACCACTATTTCTGTTATTGATATTGTTATTAGGAATGCTTTGTAAGTTATGAGACCCTTATAATTATGTATTATCTATATTTTACAGCCTCCCCGGCTTCTCTCATTAAGGCTTTCTTATCCTGTGAAAGGCATGATATTAGAGAAAGGCTATGAAATGAAGTAGATTTATTTGCTGGGCATTGTTTACATGGTATCTCAAATAGTTGTTATAGATTATGTGTATTATCTCACTCAAAACCTCACAGCAGTTTTTACAGAGAGGAATTATCAGTGCATTTTATATATGGTAGGGATAGTTAGAGAGTCCAGTTTGTATGCAGTCCAAGTTCTGTCCATAGCTAGTAAGTGGAAGAGCGTGGGTAGCAGACATCTGATTTCTGCCAGGCCATAGTTTCCGGAAACCCCCCGCTCTACTGGTTAGCGAGGCCACATCCGTGCACCAGTGCCGGGTACATGACTGGTACCCAAACCACTGATTCGTGGTTGATTCTGACATTCCTTTAACACCAGTCTTACCAAAGGGCCTGAGTCTTAACTTTGTTTTGGAGAGACAACTGGAAGAATGTGCTATTATTGGTTGGAGGAAAGTATCCAGAAAGAGTGAGTGTGAATGGGTTAGTTTGTCTATTTGCACACTCAGTTCTGAGAGCTCATAAGTGAACATTTTTCAGATCATTCTTGTTGTGAGTTCCATACATGTATCTGGACTTCCAATCATGTTGTTAAATGCCTGTGAAGAATAAAGCTATGCATCCTGCAGTTAGTCTATGTGTTAGGATCTCTGGGCAGGAAAACAGCTTGTTGTCTAAGCAACTAGTTGTCCGTGACTATGCCTGGTTAGGGTATATTCCTTTAGCAAGAAAAGGCGAGATATATCTTCTGAATTTGGCAAGACTTCTAATGTTTCTTGGTAATAATAATAATGGCACTAAAGTCTTAATCATGAGTGCTTTGCAGGCATTACTTCTTCTAGGCTTTGAGACAACTCTAGAAGAGGCCAGAATTCCTAGCCTCATTTTATAGATAAATCAGTGGAGGCTCAGAAAGGTGAGGAAATTGCTCGGGTCACATAGCTGGTAAGTGGTGGAGCTGGGATTTTTGTACCTGAGTAAGTTAAGTGGTTGGCTCCAAAACTCATGAGTCTAAATGCCATGATGCATGGCTTTCCTCCACACTGAAGTTGCTACATCTGCTCATGAGCGCTGGCTTTTCTAGATATCTTGGAATGGTGAAAAGATTTGGTTAAATGTTTTCTATGATGAACCAGCCCCAGATGTATATATGTAGCTGGAAGATCTCCTTCTGCTACCGTACCAACAATTTTGGTACTAGATCTCTCTTCCTTTCTCTCTCCCTTCCTCACATATTTATGAAATATCCTACGCTATGGTAGACATGGTATCTTGTTAATACCTTGATAAAGAAGACACATCACTTCCTGCTCTCCGAGAGTTTATGGTCTAGTAGGAGAAATTTCCATTACAGTTTTTAAAATACACAAATCATGTTCCATTATAATTGTAATAATGGATTCAGAGGAGTACAGAGAACTACAGATAATCAATCGTAAGTGGTCCCAACCTAAGCTTGCAGGAAGGAGAGGGGCAGGGAAGGCTTTCCTGAAGAAGTGACATTTAAGGTGCAAAGAATGAACAGGAGTTGGCCAGATTTGGGGGAGCAGAAGGAAATAAGGGATGTGGCAGATAGTTCTGGGCACTGGACAGTACAGCAGAAGGCACTTAGAGAAAGTTTGCCCAGGCAGCCAGAGTTCAGTAAGAAGAAAAGTATGGGGGATCAGTCTGGAACTGTTGGCCGGGGCCAGGTTATGCAGGACCTTGTGGGCCATGGGGAGATGTGGACTTTCACAAGTTCTGAAGCCGTCTTGAGAGCTCTGATGCTCCTCTATGAAGAGGAGAACCATCTTCAGGGAGTTTGTGACTTTGGTCTGGGAATAGCTGTTCTTTGCTGCTACCTGTGGAGCCACATTGTGCTCACAGATGTGGTTTGTGAAGACATAGAAATGTTAGTTGGGGCTACTTCCCTCTCCTAAGATGTTGTATTTTTAAAATGTCTGTAAGAAATAGAAATATCTTTCCCCCTGGAAAAACAAGCCATTTCATTCTTCCTATTGCCTTTTTATTGCGCACTGTTGGAAGGTAAATGAAGGCAGGAAATGCAATCTAATCTCCCCTTGTCAGTACTCAGGGGAGAGATTCTCAGAGACAGCACATTTCCCAGCCTAAGTAGAGATGAAAATGAGTAAAGCCCAGTGATTTAGATGTTATAGCGGTAAATTATGGAAGACATCTATTTTGTGAGCTTCCTATTTCTTTCCTGAAGTTAGGATGGGGAAAAAAAATGAAGAACCTTGGGAAGGGATTCTGTAAGGAGGTGTACATTTAAATCTGTATATTTTGTTAACATAATCATGGGTAGTTAGGAAGACTGCTTGTTGAACAGATCTGAAACATGGGCAGAGAGATTTAAGTTTTATGTTTTCCTGTGTATTTTCTTAGATATAAAATCTAAGTTTTATATATTCATGTACAGCCAATATTCAGCTTTGGGAAACAGATTGGCTGTAGTGCCTAAGCAACAAGGAAAGCTTAAAGGGTATAAAACCTCACCATGATATTTATTATACAGTGTTGCAGTAGGGGGAAAAAAAAGGAAATACAACAACTCCTCTATGAGGCTCTAGTCCATCAATCAAACCTGAAGTAGTAGTATCAGCAGCCTATTGGCTACTTTATGAAAGCTCAGGGTATGGATTCTAGCATGTCCAGCAAATGAGGGCTCAGAAATTATACCAAGACCTGCCCAAGTGAGGCCTGCCAATCAAGCTTTGGTCTCTCCAGCCAACCACAGTGATGACCTGCATTCTCTTCATAAAGAAATACAAGTGTACACAAATCCATTGTTCCTGATTCACCTTCAAGCAAGGAAATCAATGGCTTCCAACCCATGGACTCCAAAAACCTCCGTTAGTACCCTTGGGTTACAAGGAAGACTCAGTGATAGCTCTCATGAAGTAAGATGGCCCCATTAGCACTACAAAAAAAATCAAAACCTGAGTCTTTGACTTTTCAACCATGACCTTTTATATTTATTTATCCCAGCAACTTGCAGGGGACATGGATTGGTTCTCAGAAGGACAGAACTATAGATTGGCTTCCTAGAAAGACAAGCAGATGTGCCCAGAAATAAAAAGCTAGTTGTGGCCTGTAGCATTTACTGAGACCAGTACATAATTGGAACCCTAATTTGGTCACAACTGGAGTTTATTGTTAATATTGGGTTCTGTTCCTGAACGTTGATTTCTGTTCCCTTGTATAGAGTCGTCTTTGGGGCTGAACTACTGAGAAGCAAGATTTCTTTACTAGAGGATGTGGTGTGGAATCCTGTTAGTTCTTCTCCTCAGGAGTCAACATTTGCTGCCTATGGGCCACACTCACATGTCTCTGTTCTGGCTTCTATGGGTCCTTGCCCCTGCCCTCCGGAGATTTGTCCTCTTAGTTGGGGAAACAGTAAAAATACACAAAAGATAAATGTCACTATCAGGTACTGTAGACACCCACTGTTAAGTAAATGAAACCATGGGGATTCCTCTTCACAGGATACAGAGGCTCAGTTACCTCATGGAAACTGCTGTTGGTCTAGTTTGCACCAGCACTAGTGTGAATAGACTTCTGTCCCCTCAGCTCTCTCTACTAGTTTTCTCTCAGTGATCCCATGGCCATGGTTTAGAAATAAATGTGCTAGAAAAGGTAAAAGCCCACACTCTGGAGTCATTTCGGAGAAAGAGTTTTTGTTTAAGTTAGAAGGCAGTTCTCAAACCTAAGAGGTGGCTAATTCAGAGGGATGTGGATCTGTGCTGTGTGCTCTGGGCCTTGACAAATGGAATCATCCTTAATTCCCTCTAAAAGAAACCAGCCATAGACCTAACCTGGAGCTCCCTGCCTCGAAGCCTGATTCTCTGCTTGGGACAGCAGCCTATGAGAAGGAGGGCAGGTGGAGCTGGGGGTTGGGGGAGTGTGAGGGCCTGCTGGACAACTGATGCCTGGTGTGCCAGGACCCAGGAGATGCACCTGCTACTGAGGCTGGGCCTGTGGATTCTGCCAGGTGGGCTAGGCTCAGGAGCACACAGCGGTTCCCATCATAATGGAACATCTGGGGAGAAGTGGGCAGGAATGCAGATGTCTAATGAGATGAACGGAGCCCAGACAGAGATGTCTTATTAAGGACTCTTTCCTTGTAAGTGACAGAAGTTCAACTCTTCCTGGCTATGGCTACAACAGAGGGTATATTGGCTCACCCCTGAGAAGACCCAGAGCAGGCTGGACGCAGAGCTTCAAACGATACCATCAGCTCTCTCTGTCTCTGCCCCTCCCCTCCTTCTTACCTTCGCTCAGAATTCCTTGACTCTGGGCATCTTCCCTCTCAGGTTGTTTCCTCCGGCAGCCCTTGGTGCACAGTTCTTTGGAGGGAGTCTCACTGGAATGATTGGGCTCTTACTCTACTCCTTGTGGCCAGGGGATGAGGTGCTTGGCCAGGTCATGGGTGTACCTTGGAGCCCCAGAGTGAGGGGAACCCAACCTAAACCATGGGGATTGAAAATGGGAGAGAAGCAGGTCCTTAAAGGCAAATCAGATTGCTGTGGGCATTTTCTGAGATGGCATGTGATCTTTGTCAGCCTCCACCATGGCATACAGTGGCCAGAGCCAGAAAGCACAGAAGGTGATGGCGCAGCCCATCAATCGCATCTTCAGATACTTGCAAAATAGATCTCGGATTGAGGTGTGGCTTTATGAACAAGTGAACATGCAGATAGAGGGCTGTGTCATTGGTTTTGATGAGTACATGAACCTTGTATTGGGTAATGCAGGAGAGATTTATTCTAAAACAAAGTCAAGAAAACAGCTGGATCGGATCATGCCAAAAGGAGATAATATTACCCTGCTCCAAAGTGTCTCCAACTAGAAATGATCAATGAAGTGAGAAATTCTTGAGAAGGCCATGTAGTTTGTTTTTTTAAATGTTCTTTTTTGGGAGTATAGTTGTAAAACATTTGTTCACATTGTTTTGATTACCTTCATGTTATTACTAGATGACAATAAATGCTATGGGATTGTTTTCATTAAAAAAATATTGCTGTGGGCAAGCAAAAATTTCCCATGTGCACTTGGGGTTGTGTCAATAATCAGCAGTTGGGAAGATGAATGATCAGGCACCTAGAACATTGATCTGTGAGCTGCTGGATCTAGTTACTGGCCTGCGGCACAGGGCTCACACCAGCCCTGCAGGAGAAGACTGTTTTTCCTGTGTTTTTAATGTAAAATGAGCATAGTGTATAGAATAAAAAAGCATGGCAGATTCCTTTTTTAATGCCTTTCTATACTATTGTAAAGCCATAGTAATGAGATGACTAGTTTTAAAGTCAGCTTTGGTACAAATGATAACACTTGAGTTAACTTAAAGACTCTCTCATTAATTAAGGCCTAGAGTGTTGGAAAAGACCCTATAAATCATACTTTCCATAGATAGATACTGATGCTTGGGGATAAATATACTGAGGAAGTTAAAATACTGTCTTCTCGGGGCGCGTGGGTGGCTCAGTCGTTAAGCGTCTGCCTTCGGCTCAGGTCATGATCCCAGGGTCCTGGGATCGAGTCCCACCATCGGGCTCCCTGCTCGGCGGGAAGCCTGCTTCTCCCTCTCCCACTCCCCCTGCTTGTGTTCCTGCTCTCGCTTTCTCTCTCTCTGTCAAATAAATAAATAAAATCTTTAAAAAAAAATACTGTCTTCTCCTTTTACAGAGTCTAGTATACGAGCAAGTCCTGATTTACACCCCACTTAGAAGCAGTTTCATTTATACAGATATGCTTTAGTAGTATTCATCCATCACTGCCTTAGTTTCTCTATTGTCCTGACTGTCACACTCTGGAAAAAATTTGCCTTTCGAGGATCTCTAGTTTCAGTAAAAAGGAAGAGAAGGAATCGTGCAAAGGAAGAACGGCTGAGGCAAGCTGTCCACCCCTGGGGTGAAGACCCTACTGGTTGACTTCACCATGGCAGAGAGAGGACTGGGCAGAGTGTCTTCCGGAGCTCACTAAGGTGCTAGCCCCTCCAAACCCCACATTTCTCTTCTGTAAAACGGGGAGAATAACGCACTTACCCGATGGTGTTCTTTAGAGTGAGTTCCTGCCACATGGTAAACGCTCAATACGTATTCATTATTCTCCTATGCTGCCTGCCCTCCCCCCCCCCATCACTGTTAATAGGCTGTTATTCTCCAACATTTGACTTAACAGGTATTTATTTCCTTTAAAAGTTACACCCTTGTCTTCTGGAGCCTTAAGGACTGATCATTCCTACTTTAGCATGAATTAATTCACTTAGATTCTTTCCTCCTCATTCCTGGATAGAAAACTAAATTTTGGTGGAGGTGGGTGAAGTTGGCGGGAGTGGGATGAATTAGCTTGATCTGTCGAATTTGGGGCGGTGACCTGGGCCTGAAGGGCTGCTGCAGAACTTAGTAGTCGGCAGGTGTGCAAAGAGGCTGGAAAATAGTAGAGCTTTGAGTGGAGGTGTGCGGGAAGGGAGAATGCTGTCTGAAGACTTTCTTTGATCCCGAGCTTTGCTGCAGAATGACTGGATCTGGCAAAGGAGTGAGCAACCTACCGTGTTCTCCTCCTGTCCCTTATAATTTCTTGCCCCCAGAACTTGGGCTGGAGCTGCTAGGACTGTATTAGGAGGTCTCATCTGGAAACCAGCCCCATTTGTAACATTGCTTCCCTGGGCCGATGAAGTCAGTAAACAGCTTTCTGGAACCTCACCAGTTCAGGAAACCCAGGGGCTGCCTGCACTTTACAGATAATAGTTTTGTAATGAGGCCTTCCTACACTTGAAAATGTTTCTTCACCACAGCCCAAGTGGAGTGTCTCCTCCGAAGGGGCCACTTTTAGTTACTCCCTTTGCTGAATATATGCCTTGCACATAGTAGATACCCCACAAATGTGAAATCAAATTGAATAATTAGTAAATAATTTTTCTATTAATTGAAGAAAAACTTCTAACTTTTATTTTTTTAAAAGATTTTATTTATTTATTTGAGAGAGAGAGCAAGCAAGAGAGAGCACAAGCAGGGTGAAGGGCAGAGGGAGAAGCAGGCCCCCCACTGAGCAGGGAGCCTGATGTGGGACTCGATCCCCGGACTTGGGATCATGACCTGAGCTGAAGGTAGATGCTTAACTGACTGAGCCACCCAGGCGCCCCAAGAAAAACTTTTAATTTTTAAAGTATTAGGAGAATACCTAGGATAAATGATATGGTATGACATAAATGAACTTTATCTTTTAGTTTTCTGATATTTATTGAATAGCTTTGGTCATTTATTAAAAGAATATCTCAAGGAGCTGTTTAGCTGCAACTTTTAAAAAAAATATTTACCACATCTTTATCAATCTCTTAATATTTATGCAACAGTGAACTTTTTCAAATAAAACATTGCATAAGTCCAAAGTTCTGTTTTTAAAGAAAGGATTTAGTTTTACCATGTTATAAATTGTCAGACTCAGAACAATTACATAAAGTCTGGAAAAAACAAACAGACAAATAGATGAACCCAACGTAAGAAAGTTAAATGCAAACTTTTGTTCACAAAGCCATACATTTTTGAGTTAGGCTATCTCGTATACTCCTGAGAATATCCCACATTGCTACAACTACTAGAGGGATTTTATTTTTCAAGGTTACATAGACAAAAATCATCAGTTTCTCAAATACAGATTTAGAATGTGATTCCAAATCTTTCTGTGCTCACAGCTCTGCACATAGTCCTCCCTCGGGTTTTTTGCTGAGAACTGATTTAGGCATCTTCATCTCATTGTTGGTCCTTTTATATTATTTATATTTTTATTTTTGTGTGTCATTTCCTTTCCTTCCTAAAAGCGGGTGTAATGCCTAAGAATGGTGGTGCTTTTGGTATCCTCTGAAGGTATTTTCGGAGTGCTTACCTAGGCACTGTGCTAGGAGTAGCATGCAGGGCTGCCCCGCTCTGCTTCACCGTTTCACAACTGGAACGAACTACAAGCTCTCAGAAGTCTCCTTGATTAAAAAAAGTGTCTGTGGATTGTAGACTTCATTTTCAAGAGCTTGATCCTCTTAAGACCTACTGGCAAGAGTAAATGAGCAGGCAAAGACTTAGTGAGAGCAGAGCCATCGTGGAAGCTTCAGTGCTCCAGCCATATCCCCTCCTCTGGTGATGTGCCCTTCCTCCCACCTCTGGGGCTGTAGGTTGTGTGGCTTCACAGCTGTGTCCCTCACTGGGCATTGCACTAGACTGTGGGAAACTGCCTCTCCCAAGGTTGGCCCCCTCCAAGGGGATGCTCAGAGCCAATGACTGCTTGATGAGAGGTTCAAGGCCCAGCCCTCCTGTCTCCATTTGGGGCATCTCTGCAGTCCAGGCTCCAATGCTCCCGGTGGGATCTATTTCAGCTCCGGTGAAACCACACTGTGGGTCACCTTCTCCCTCCCAACCTTCCCCCCTCCGTCTTTACAGGGGCATCTTAAGGGGCACTGCCTTTACCCCAAAAAACCATCTGTATGCAGCTCTTCATCACAGAGAATGTTTCTAAGAAACTCATTCTAACAGACACCATTGTTGAATTTCTTGAAGTGATCTCTAAGTTTTTGGAAGAAACAATTAGATGTCATGGAAACAATGGCAATGGTTTTGAAGAGTTTGGTGATACATGGACATTCTGAAGACAATCAAGGGAAATTTTGCTGGTGTGGTTACACCCAGGCTTAAAATAACATTTACGGGAGGATGAAGAAACACAAATGTGCCAGAGGGATGGGCATTAGGTGGCACCAGAGGGCAGTGAAGTTAAAAGGAGATAGACAAATACTACAGGAAATCATTTATTATAGAGTAAAAATTTTAAGTTCTTAAGTATTTTTAAAAATATCACCAAATGCTAACGTTGGAGGAATCTTTTTTAGCTACAGAATCACATTGTGGCCTGGAGATTCAAATGTTGCAAACAATTAGTTGAAAAGCGCCTACCACTTACTATTCCTATACTATCTCACTGCAAAGATCAGGAAATGATCTTTAGCTGTCAAATTAAGAATTCTGTGAATTAGGTGTTTTTTTATTATTTCTAAAATAATAAGGTCTTAAGGTGGTTAAATGTCATTCCTAATAGTACATTTGCCTGGAGTATAGCAGCTACTCAAGTGTTTATTGAATGAATGCAAGAATCGGTGGTAAGGCTGGGAGTTGAATGCAAATCCTGGATTTTTTTTACCGTTGAGAGGAATGGAACTTACTTCAGAGAAGCTGCACAATCTAATGGGACTTCCAGTACTTTTGGTTATTATTGCAATTAGGTAAATATGTCATCTTGACTTTTTTTAAAAACATAGAATGAACTTCTAGGAATCTATTGCTGGACATAATCAAAGGTATGAACCAAAATCTCCATGTAGATAATTGTTCATCACTCTGTTACTTTTAACAGGGAAAAATCGGAAATGGCTCAAATATTCAACAATAGGGAAATGCTTAAAGAATTTAATAAACTCTGTAGGTTATTATGGGATAATTTAAAATATTTTCAAGACATTTATTAGTATGCATTTTAAATGAACTTTATTTTTAGAACAGTTTTGTAATTACAGAAAAATGACAAAGATGGTACAGCAAATTCCCATATATTCAGCACTCAGTTTCCCCTCTTTTTTTTTTTTTCCAGAATTTATTTACTTATTTATTTGACAGAGAGAGCATAAGCAGGTAGAGTAGCAGATAGAGGGAGAGGGAGAAGCAGGCTCCCCGCCGAGCAAGGAGCCTGATGCGGGGCTTGATCCCAGGACCCTGGGATCATGATCTGAGCCAAAGGCAGTTGCTTAGCCAGCTGAGCCCCCCAGGTGCCCCTCAGTTTCCCCTCTTGTTAACATTTAGCATCACTATGGTACATTTGTTACAGTTAATGAACTGACAATATTATTAACTTAAAGTCCATACTTCATTCAGATCTCTTTAGATTTTACCTAATGTCATTTGTCTGTTCTGGGATCCCATTCAGTATACCAATTATATTTTGTCATGTTTTCTTAAACTCCTATTGACTCTGACAGTTTTTCAGACATTCCTTATTTTTGATAACCTTCATAGGCTTGAGGAGTATGGTCAGACATTTTGTAGAATATTTCTCAAATGGGGTTTGTCTGATGTTTTTTTTTTCTCATTATTAGGCTGGGATTATGGGGTTTGGGAGAAAGACCACAGAGGTAGAGTGCCATTCTCATGAGATCTTATCAAGGGTGCATACTATCCACCTGACTTATTACAGTCAATGTGATCCTTGATCACTTGCCGGAGGTAGTGTTTGGCAGGCTTCTGTAAAGTTATCCGCCCACCCCCACACACTTCCCATACTGTATTCCTTGGAAGGAAGTCATTGTGCACAGCTTATACTTAGGGATTGGGAAGTTATCTTCCGCTTCTGTGAGGGTGGAGTATTGACATAAATTGTTTGCAATTCAGCAGGAGCGATTTATCTAGTCTCCCTATTACTTATTTATTCAATCATTGATTTATAGCAGTATGGACTCATGAATATTCATTTTATGTGGGTTATAATTTTGTGTTATAGCCCAACACTAATTTATTTACTTCTTCACTCAGATTGTTCCCACTTTGGCTATTGAGAGCTCTTTCAGTTGGCTGCTGTGTCCCTTTGGCTTATTCCCATCTTTGTATGTGTATTTATTTTCTTCAGTATTTCCTTACTTTCTTACTATAAGATGCTCAAGGCTCATCTGTTGTTTCCTGCCCTAGCCCTAGAAATAACCATTTCCTGAAGAATTCCTAGTTCCTTCTATTGGAGAATGGTATTAGAAACCAAGATTTGGACACTAGGTGTGCTCATTGCTATTGGGAAACATTTTTAGTGGCATAGGACAATGTTTATTATAATGTGACATTTTAAAAACACATGAAGTTAGATAAACAGTGATATCAATTGTGTAATGTGAAAGCTATAAATATAAGTTCATAGAAAAATAAAGAAAACATCAATATAGCAACAGTTCATTTATCAAAAGATTGTAAGATTTTTATATTTTTATACTTTTCTTCCCCCCTCTCCACCCCAGTTCTGGATCATGAATCATACATCTGGCAATTACAAAAAAGAAACAACAGCTAGTGTTTTTTTTTAACCTTAAAATTATTTTTTTAAAGTAAAATGAGGCACAGAGCACCTGGGTGGCTCAGTTGGTTAGGTGTCCACCTCTTGATTTCAGCTTAGGTCATGATCTCAGGGTCGTGAGATCAAGCCCCATGTCCAGCTCCATGCTGAGCACAGACCCTGCTTAAGATCCTCTCTCTCTCTCTCAAATAAATAAATAAATAAATAAATAAATAAATAGTAAAATGAGGGAGATCTTGTTAATGTTACTCATCTCCTCAGACTGTATTTTACCTCATTAAGCAACATTCTCAAGGTAGATACCATGAATTGAACCAGAAGCTGTTATCAACATCTGTTCTGAGGAGAATTTGAGGACAGTTAATGTAATGAGGGAAATTTTCCAGTGACCACAGTGTGGTGAAATGTCTTACCAGTATTAAAATAATTCAAAAACATTATTCTTATGTCAGGGTTTCTTAAACTTCAGTAATTCGTAGTTTCTGCCATACCTACCCACCTCCTGTACAATATGTATTTAATGGTTTTCTCTAAACTGATTTTTTTTAAAACTCTAGGTACACTTAAGAAAATTTTTTTCACTACCCAAAATAAAAATCTCCTATCATGAGTAGAATGTGAACAGAAAACAGATTACATTGGAACAAAACAATGTTATTAAAGGTAAAAAAGTAAAGTAAAGGGTGTGCTGATGTAAAGTCAGCATGTAAAAATATGGCCTAAAATTTCTTTATGGTTTTGGACCCTACTTCAGCACCTCATCTTGGTTTTTCTTGCTCCCTCCAAATAAGCTACACTCTTTTTTTTTTCTTAAAGATTTTATTTATTTATTTGACATAGAGATAGACAGAAGAGCACAAGCAGAGGGAATGGCAGAGGGAGAGGGAGAAGCAGGCTCTGCACTGAGCAGGGAGCCCGATGCAGGACTTGATCCCAGGACCCTGGGATCATGACCTGAGCCAAAGGCAGATGCTTAACCATCTGAGCCACCGAGGCGCCCTACGCTACACTCTTCTTAATTTAGAGCCTTTTATTGGTCACAACCCTCCCCGTTATGCGTTTCTTCTGCCTGGAACATTTAGTTCATGTCTGCTCATTTGCCAGCTATCAGCTCATCCTCAGGGAAGCTGTTCTCTGTCTTCCTGACTTGATCAAATCCCCAGTTACAGTTCTTTCCTTCATATATTCTGCTTTGGAGCACTCTTTCCAGTTGGGATGTTATCATAGTGAGATTATTTGAGTGCCCATCTTTTTTAGTTTCCTCCATGAGGGTGTGGATCTGGTCACACTGTTGTATTCCAAGCATGTTGGATTGTGCCTGGCCTATAAAAGGAACTCACTAAATACTAAAATGTATGAATAAATGAACATAACACTCCCTAAGTGTTTGACATTATGATTGGTGAATTCCAAACATTCCTTGTGAGTGTAGTATTTTTCCTCTCTACTTAATTTGTTTTTTTCCCAGGTCATGTTGAATTTGACTAATAAAGAGGGATAGGAATAGACACCAATTAGCTTTTCGTGTCCCTGAGAAGGATTTTGAGGTTCAAGCCTTGTCCTCCTCCCTACTCATCTCAGACTCCTGCTGGCAAGTTTGGCAGCTTGCACCCATCTGGGTTCAGCAGTGAGAGGTGGGTAGGAAGAGAGAAGCCGGAGTATTTCTCCTGATACTGCTCTGCTTCTTGGAGAGGCTCTGGCCAGGGTAATATGTCTCCTATGCCTCCAGGCCCCGCACCCCCAACTCATTCCAGTGTGATACTTGCTTCACTGGGTGACCTCAACCACTGGGCCCCAGTCACCTCCTCCCTCTGTCCATCCTAAGGGCGACAGTCACTGTCTGCTTTTGCCAAACTCTGGGTTGCCTTGTGGTCCCCTGTTTGGCTTCTTGGCTTTTCCACCGTCCGTGCAGCCAATTCCCCACATTATATACTCCCTTTGCTTCAAATACCCAGAGTGGTGTGTATTTTCCTTACTGGACCCTGACTAATATAACTCTTCAGAAATCGGGCTAAAAAGAGAAGGAGGAAACAAACAAGCCTGTACATCACTGTGATTGTAATGAAAGTGATTTCTTTAGTAAAATAAATACATAAATAAAATCTTTTCCAACAGTCTTTCACTATCAAATCCCAGGAGTCAGTATGGCCCACAGCCTAATATGTAGACCAGTATGGGTGTGCTGGGAATGGTCTGCTGGCGGGCAGGCCCTAGACCAGCCCTGATAGTGTTGTGTGCACTCCAGGATAGTTTCCTAACACCTTGCTAGAAAAGAAACCCTCATTTATTTTCCTTCTTTTTTTAAATTTAATTTTATTTATTTACTAAATTTATTTATTTATTAAAAGTTTTTTTAAATTTTTTTTTATTATGTTCAGTTAGCCAGCATATTTTCCTTCTTTATTTCTTTATTCCTTCTTTCTCTTCTTTCCTTCCTCACTCTCTTTCATCCTTCTTCTTTTGAGAAATATCAAAGAGTAGATCAAGGAACAAAGCAAAAGAAGAAAGGTGTAAGGCGACTCAAACTAGGGTTCTGCCCATTTAGGTACCATGTGGCAGAACCTGATGTGGAATTTTATTAGAAGAGTTCCATGAAGTACAGTTTTTAGCCCTTTATTTAAGAGCATCTGACGTTTCCGATTAGCCATCGATGCCCTGAGCTGCAGGTGAACCACCTTCCCTTGCACTGGTTTATGGCTAAACTTCCTGATTTAGTGCTAGTATGCACACATTGCTTAGGGAGGGCAATGACTCACTGATTTTTGGGGAAGAATCGTTGAGAAGTTCTGGAGTCCAATCCTTAAAGACAGGCTGCATTTTGATGCTAGGGGAATTAGCCTGCCTTTAATTCCTGGTTCTCTGACCCTCTGCTTTATATGTAATAACTAACCTTTGTTCTTTGGGTTCCTGTTTAAAATAGGAAGCATAAATCACAACACTCTAATTTTATCTTTTCTGAGAAAAGGGTTAACACCAGCTCTTCTTAGTGTCCTCAGTGTACTTTCTAGCCTCAGGCTCTAGGACCTATAACTTTCCCATTCTTCTTAGGGCTGGGGGTGGGGTCAGTGCACTGCGGGCGGGGACGGGGGATACTATCCTGGCTCTGCAATGTCATTCAGTTTATTATCTTCCTGCTCTTGAGTAGAAAGCTTTTAGTCTTATTTCCGTCCCAGCCCTAGTATATGGTCAGGAAATGAAAGAAGGAATTCTAGGAAGGACCACTACTCAATTCTTTGTTATTGAAATCCTATCAATTCTTTAAAATTGAGGGAGGGTGCCTGGGTGGCTCAGTTGGCTAAGCAACTGCCTTCGGCTCAGGTCATGATCCTGGAGTCCCAGGATCGAGTCCCGCATCGGGCTCCCTGCTCGTCAGGGAGTCTGCTTCTCCCTCTGACCCTCCCCCCTCTCATGCTCTCTCTATCTCATTCTCTCTCTCAAATAAATAAATAAAATCTTTAAAAAAAAATTGAGGGAAATGCTAATATCCCCAACTGTCTCTGGTTATTTCTATTTAGCAGTGTAGCTCTTCATCACATGGTGAAGACTGGCTCTTTGTCAGGCACTGGGCTAGTGCTGAGAGTACAAACAGGAGTGGTAAGATGTGGTTGCCACTCTTGAGTTGACAGCCTAGAAAGTTATTTGTTCACCTTTGGAAAGATCTGTATAGGAACAAGAATGTTTAACTCATATAATCTCCTACAACCTCTGTAAGTTTGGAATACAACATTGGCTTTCAACTTTTCATGATTATGCCCATGTTAAGAAATACATTTTACAGCAGACTCTGTACACACACCCATGTACACACACACGGTTTAAAATTCAAGAAAATTCACAAAGTAACCTCTGATGTTTTCCATTCCAGTCCATTTTTTAATAGAGTTGCCGGTTTGACCATTTTATTGATTTTATGACCCACTGATGGGTTGTAACCCACAATTTGGAAAAAGCTGATGTCAGTATAATTTGGAATTGTTATACAAATTAGTATAACAATGCTCCCAAAAGATGATTAATTGACTTGGCTAGATCGGAACTGAGAATGCAACATCCTGGAGTTTTCTCTCCTGCCTCTCAATTTCAATAGCACCTATATAGATATTTAACTTGGCAATTAATATATGCATTGGGTATTGAAACATATCTTTCTATTGTCTTAAACACTAATTAAATTTTTTTTGGTTATTACTTTTTTTTTCACTATATTTTAAGCATCTGAATATATAGCATCCATGTCTGTGTTTCGTTATAGCCCATGTGACTCACTATAATAACTTACATAGAAGAGTCAATGTTAATTTTATTTGAGGTTAGATACTGAAGGGCATCATTTGTAGATGATCAGAAAGGACGACAGGCTTTATTAATAGTTAAACTTGAGGTTAAGGTATAAGCTCTGGATCTAGTCTTCATGGTTGGAATTCTGGCTTCACCGTTTACTAACTGTGTGCTTATGCATGAAATGCTTCAATAGTTTATGGTTTGGGAGACTAAGTTATTCACATTTTTATTGACTGAATTTTTAACAGGTGTAGTAAACTTGTCTAGCGAGTTAAAAAATCTAGGGATTTATTGCTGATTCAATAAAAAGTTAATATAATAATAGGTATTTTATGGCCCAGACTACAAGTATGTTTAGTAATCATGAAAATTGCAAACTAAACAGTAGACTGTCTGATGTTAGGATATTGGATTACCCTTTCAAATGGGCAAATTTACAATTCTCCGTCCCCACCACAGTGTTTCATATGCAATGAAATGAAATGTCTTCTTTTCAGAACCTTTAATAGTCCTTTGTGTGTTAGTTTAGAGTTACACATTTATTATTTTCTTGGTACATATACCTTTATTTTATTCTAATGATGTGTCGTGTGGTTATAAAAAGGATATATGTCAATTTGGCCCTTTCTTTAGAATTCCTTTCATGAATTTTCACTGGGAAAGAGCAAAGACAAAGATTCACTGTGGCAGGTTAATATAAGGTAGGTACTTAATGCATCATCTGTGTTTGGAGTACATTGTTTAATTGCATCTTGGTTCATTTTCTATTAAATTTGAACTGTGTGGGCCATACACTACCCCTTCTGAAAGGAGTTGTTAAACTTATTGTTGTCAGTGGGAACTTCAGAAATTATACCAGGGAAGTACTTATCCCATCCTCTGGCAATGTTCTTGTACTTGCACATAAAAATTCTTGTAGAGTATATGGATACAAAATGGATATTTTAGAAATAAATCTTCATTTCTAAAAAAGGTAATGATGTTTATATAGATGAAATTTTAAAAATCATCTCATGTGTTCTCACCCCTTAGTCTCTTGGATATTCTGCTAGTTGCCTATAATCTGCCATATTTACTGTACTAGCTGGTGATTTTCATTTTTCCAAACATGCCAAGTATTCTTTCCTTGAATGATTTATATGTTAGTATGGTACTTATAAAAAACTATTTTTAACAACAATCATCTAGAAGGTACACAAAATGACCTTATTTTTCTGTTCTGCCAAGGTTGTTAATGCATTACAAAATGGAAAGATTGCCAAATTATTGATAGAATTGCACTGCATTTGCTACAGTGTTTAGTCTTTGGGAATTAAGTCCGTCCTGTTGACAGTATGGGGTCCAATGTTTATGATGTAGTTGCTCCTCACATCTATTATTTGTCAAACTAAAGGCAGAAACAAGTAAGTATTAGGAATGCAATTTTATATATGGGAAAAATAGGAATGGAATTCCTAAGAAATTAAAAAAAATATAAAAGTACAGAACCTAGACCTAGACTGTGTAGGTTCAGGTCCCAATTACAAAACTTATGAAAGGATAAATGCAAATGAAAAATTAGAGGCTTAATTCTCCTTAAAAGTAACAGATGAGACTTCTACCTCCTGCCTTTTCTGAGAATATTTACTTTAGAAAACTTGTAAGTTCTCTGTCCTTTTGAAATGAGTGCAAATCTTTTAAAATGCCACATAAAACTTTGCCCCCTTGAAGACCCAGGAATATCTTTCTTGAGGACCTGTGAAGCATCTCTTTGAAATGCTCATTTCAGGGAGGATAGCACCCCTGCCTCCCAGTTTCTGTGGGAGAGGGGAAGCCTAATTTTGGTAGGTTGTCTAGTCCCGAAACTACCTTCTGTCATAAAGATGTGAGAAGTGTATTCTTCCTTTGGGTAAAGCCAGTTAGCTAGCCCAGAGGATCACCTGAATTACCAGGTGAGTTTAGGATGAACGCTATGTGACAAATGGTGCATCAAGTCCTCTAACCTGGGGCCTAGTTATTGTTTATCTTGAGAGTGTGTATGTAATGGGCTGTATCTGTTTGGCTGGATACAAGGGTGAGATTTATTTCTGTATTTGCAGTGTCTTAGGGGAATGACTGTGGTGCACATCACGTTCTGGTGTGATGCTTATTCAGTAATAGAACTGTTTTCTTTCTTTTCTCCCTTTGCAGAAAGGTTTTTCTATGGCTGGCAGGAGATTTTGTTTTTAATTACATTTCCCTGGCACTTACTAGATATGTGATTTGAGGCAAGTTTCTGAATCTCTGTGTTCCTTATCTGTTTCCTTATAGTTTCCTTATCTGTTATTGTAGATAATAGTAGTACTTGTTACTACTGTTTTCACTAGGATTGTTGTGAAGATTAAATATAAAATGACTAAGTACATGTAAAGTACTTAGAGCCAGGTAGTAGTAGGTAAAGTATGAGTACTAGCTATTATTATTACTATAAGTAGAGATTTAAAGTGCTCACTAATATTTTAAAAGGAAGTTTTGGCTTTATTTAATTCTGGTTCCTACTCTAATACACTGTATTTCCAGAAGATTTTCAATGAAAAGGCCGTTAAACTAAGAAATCCATCAGCAAGACATAAAATCTCAGCCCAAATTTCACCATCCACATGGAAATTGTGGGGTTAAATACTTCCCCTAAATTTGAGAAATCTGTGAAATATTACTCTTTCATTGGTAATAATAGCTCATGAAATCAAAATCCTTACCACAAAGGCTTGCATGGCCTTTGTCTACTTCTGCAACCTTAACCTCCTACCATTCTTTCCCTTGGTAACTAGAAGGTAGTCATATTGATATTCTTTAGTTTCCTCTAACAGCCAAACATGTTTCACCTCACGGCCTTTGCACTTGCTTTTCCCTCTGCTTGGAAAGCTCTTCTTTCACTTTTTTGCAACTGCTGGCTCCTTCTCATCATTTTCTCACTTGACCCTGTTGTGTTTTACAGCAATTGTCACTATCCAAAATTCTTGCCTGTATTTGCTAAATCTGTGATTATGAATATAATGGATGGGTCAAAATTCAAACTTATATTGGTCTGACTCAAAATCTTGTTTTCTTTGTATGGCACTGAAAATGAAAACCCCCTCTTCTGTCAAAAACTGTAAAGGGTCTGAGATTTTACTGCTCTTGCTAGTCAACCAGTTAGTTGCCACAGTTTCATGGATGCTGACAGAAGACACTAGAACCCTGGGTGAGAGACAAAGGACTTTATGACTTATGACATAGCAGATGAGCTTTATTATATATCTGTTTTCTTTTGCTATTCACAAGTGTCACTGATTCTTCATTGCTCACACAATAAAGTCAAAAGACCTTAACAAGAAATATTAGGCCCTTTGTGATGTGACCCCTGCCTACCTCCTCTCTCAACACTTCCTTAGTCAAACTATGCTCCATTCATACTGTAGTTCTCCCTGCTTACTCATTTCAGGTGTTTCAAGTCTCCCTCTGCTTGAGATGTACCTCTCCCTTCCCTTCCATGTTTACCTCTGTCTCTCCTTTAAGTCTTGGTATACATATCACCTCTTCTAACACAAATAAGCCTTAACCTTCCGTCTATATTTTCTGTACCTATCCCTCTCTCAGTACTTGGTGAGGTTATTCTAGTTTCCTTTTCATTATTTTTAAGTTCCTGGAGGGCAGAGATTATCTTGTGTTTTTAGGTATATGCCCAGGACCAGGACAGAGCCGGGCCCTGAGTTGACTCTCACAGCCATTCGGTGAAAGAGCAGATGGATGAGTAAATAATGGAGTAATTCAGGTGTTAGTGACTGAGGACTTCCAGATTGTGGAGAGCAAGGATGACCTAACTGTTATAACATTTCATTTACGTTTGGATAGCTATATGTATTCCAATGGAAGAAATGTAGTAATGTCTTGTGGTATTGTTTTTATTCCTAATTAGTTTTGTTTTAGAAAAAAAAAAGGGTTATCACACTTCCCCCTATCATATATTCTTAAGTTTAAAAGTATGTATCTGGAAGGTCAAGAGCTGAAGTCAAATAGTTATTGTCTACCAAGCATTGTGTTAGGGTTTCTCCACACTTTTATAATTCATTTAATCTTTATAATAGTCCTAAGAAGGGATGCCTGGGTGGCTCAGTTGGTTAAACATCTGTCTTCAGCTCGGGTCATGATCCCAGGGTCCTGGGAATGAGTCCCACATCAAACTCCGCACTCAGTGGAGAGCCTGCTTCTTCCTCTGCCTGCCACTCCCCCTGCTTGTGTGCTCTCTCTCTCTCTCTGACAAATAAATAAATTTAATTAAATAAATATAATAGTCCTAAGAAGATAAAGTTAATTTCCTCTTCTTCCTAATGAAGAAATTGAGGCTCAGATATGAACATAAAATGCCCCAAGTCACATGATCAGAGTAAACCTTTACTAAGTGCTTATGACAAGTCAGGCATTATTCTAAGCACTTACATATAATCATGTACTCTGAGGTAGGTATTATTTTTATCTCCATTTTTTAGATGAGGAAACAGAAACACAGAGAAGTATAGTAACTTCCCTGTCAGATCACTCCTTATTGCCATCTGTTCCTTTAAGTCCTTGAATATATTTATAATAGTTGCTTTACAATCCTTGCTTAATAATTTTAACACCTGAATCATCATTTCATGGTTTGTTTCTCTTGTCTGCCTTATTTCTTGGCTGTGGGTTGTGTTTTGCTGTTTCTTCTTATGTCTAGTAATTTTCTTTTCTTTTTTTTTTTTTTTTAAAGATTTTGTTTATTTATTTGACAGAGAGAGTGAGAGAGCACAAGCAGGGGGAACAGTTGAGGGAGAGGGAGAAGCAGGTTCCCCGCCAAGCAGGGAGCCCAATGCGGGGCTCGATCCCAGGACCCTGGGATCATGACCTGAGCTGAAGGCAGACGCTTAACCATCTGAGCCACCCAGGCGCCCCTGTCTAGTAATTTTCTTATTGTATGGTGTACATCATAGATGATATATTGTATGCAGTCTGAATTATTTCCTTTTCTATTCTAGAGCATGCTTTTTAGTCCTAAGGCATGGGGTCTCAACTGAATGCCTAAGGTTTTTAGCAAGATCTCTTCATTCTGGTTTCTCCAGAACTCATATTCCAGCCCTGTGCAAACTTTATACAACCTTGTTCAGCTCTCACCTCTGTATCAGATGATGTCTGCTAGGCTTTCTTATTTGTACCGAAGACTCATTATAAATCCCCATAATGACTTCCAGCCTGCTCTCTTCCCACCCCCTGAAGCTTGGGATTCTGTTCTCCCTGCCTCATTGGCTTACTACAGTCCCAGCCCCTCTTGGTATCTGTTATCCTGCACTGCCCCAGTAAAGGCCAATCCTGGACTAACTCCAGTTTTCTCTTCTTTCCAGAACCACAGTTGTATGCTACCTGTTCTTTTGGGTTCAAAAATAGTGCCCTCTTACATTTTCCCATTTTATAGTTGCCCCTTCCTTTTTCTGTTTTAAACCAGTCCCATCTTTTCTTATCATGAGAGATTTTCTATGAGTTTCATTTATCCATTGCTTTCACAGTCCCTCATTACTACATCATCAAGAGGTGCATGTTTAATAAAACTAAATTTTCCTTGTTCTCATAATAAGGGGGATCAAGGTCCTTATGTTATATAGTATATATATAATCTATCTATCTCTCTATCTCTCTCTCTCTCTATCTATCTATCTAATCTCCTTCTCAGAGCTGGGATTCATCTTGTTTATTGATTTACACATACTCAATAGCTGTAGTTGTACTTATCTCCATTTCATTAAGGGTTTTTATTTATTTTTATTTTTTTTAGGTTTTATCTTGTCCTTTCATTTGGAACATCTTTCTCTGTTTCTTCATTTTGCTTGACTCTCTGTGTTAGCTTCTATGCATTAGATGAATAGCCACCTCTCTCAGTCTTGAAGGAGTGGCCTCATGTAGGAGATGAACCTTATCATTCAGCCTTGCCCTAGATCTTGGTTGTCTTTTAAACCTTTGTGATGATGATCCAAGCAGCTCATTTTATTTTTCATAGCTCCCAGTAGTTGAGGATGCCAAGTCCTTCTCCAAAGGGGAAGATTTCAGTCAGCACATAGATTCAGATTGATTGAAAGCCAAACTCTCAAGAAGCAACTTTTAAGTATGCAAATATATACAGTCCTATGGGATGAAAAGCGTAAGCCCCACTGGCCACCAGTGCAAGGCAATCTGGAGCTGTCCCCTGGGTAGCATTCACAAAGACTGCGGCTCCAGATGAGTGTACAAGTAGAGATAGTGCCCGCCAGAGGAGAAAAAAAGAAAGAAAAGGAAAAAAAAAAGGCTAGAGGTTTTGTTTTGTTTTAAGATGGAGTCCACTGGCTGGAGCAAGACAGAAGGAGAGTGTAAAGGTGGTGCCGACCAGTCTCTATCCCCAGAAAGCACCCCAGAAGGCCCCCCAAATATGCACAAATCAGATGCTTATCGCTCAGGCTGATGTTCCAAGACATGCAGTTGGGCTGTTCCCACACAAAGTCCAGGCCCTCCTTGATTATGACCATGCTGTGCCCTGAGGTGGGTGAGTCCAAGTGTGCAAGCCCCTTAAGAGCCATTTCTCAGTTTGTTATAGCCTTGTATGTCTTGTAGATGTGATCCCTGTTGGGTTTCAGAGTTGATGTTTTGGGGGCTCATCTCCCAGGTACAGGTTTTAAAAATTGGGGTGCCTGATGTGGGGTTTAAACACTTTGCTCCTTGGGGAGGGGCTCGGGGTTTTGAGTTCCCTCTGGATTCTGGCTCGCTGCACTCGAGGTTGTTTATGGTGAGATGTGTGTCAGCCTGTCCTACTGCTTTGTTGTGTGCTTTCTCTGGCTCACCCAGTACATAGGAGTTGTTCAGTTGGTTCTAATTTTTTTTCAGAGAAGTTGTTCTGTATGTAGCTATAGATTCTGTGTATTTGTTGGTGGGGGGAGCAGGTGTATTCAGGATCCTCTTACATTGCCATCTTGACCTGGAACCACTGGAAATTCTAATTTTGACAGGAACTTCAATGACTTCTTTTTGGGAGTAGTATTTCATGACAGATTTTTTAAAACAGATTCATTGCAGTGTAATTGTCATGTAATAAATTTCACATGTTAAAAGTATATACAGTTTGGTGAGTTTTTGAAATATGTATACATCTGTAAAATCTTCATTATAATAAAGATAAAGAACATTGCCATGGATCCAGAAAGTTTCCTTATGCCACTTTTTAATCCCTCCTTTCCTCCATACCCTTGCCTAGGCTACCACTGATCTGATTTATGTAATCATAGCTTTAGTTTGCATTTTCTAAAATTTTATGTAAGGAAGATCCTATACTATTCATTTTGGAGGGGCCTGGAATTTTTCACTCAGTATAATTTTGAGATCTATCCATGTTGTTTCAAGTATTAGGAGTTAATTCCTTCTTATTGCTGATTGTATGGATATATTTCAGTTTGTTCATCATAGTCCATCTGTTAGTGGACATTTGGGTTATGTCCACTTTTGAGCTATTACAAATAAGGCTGGAAATGTAAAATCTATTATTTCTTCCAGTAGAATAGTCTGTGATTGCTTCTCACAATTTAGTAACTTAGGGACTCTTGCTTTAAAAACTAGCTTTTAAAAGATTTCAACCCAAGCTGGCCAAGGCCTTCTAGTATTTCTTGCAAGGCCAGGCTACATAGCCTCATCCTGCTTGACTCACCTGTCTCCTGACTCCCTGACCAGTGCAACATCCATTGATGGCAACGGATCACGTTTTTGCACCCTGGCTCAAGGCAGCAAGTCTGGGACTCTCCCTTCAGGAACCCTGGGGCATACCACAGAGGTCTCCTGTTGAATGACCCTTGTTGCCCTGGTGTAGAACCCAGCCCCTCTTCCCTAGCACTAACCTGGGAGGTACATAGGGCATTGGGCTAGAGTAAGGGAAAGGGGTAGATCATGTGGGGAGAGGACTTTGATCTTGATTGCTCCCCTGACCTTGACCTCTAACTTGTGATTCCCCTCAGCTCTTGGGAGAGAGGTCCTAATATCTCTTAGGGACCCAGACCCCTAAATTATCCCTCTCCCTCATTTTGGCATGAAGGTGGAGAGGGCATGTATCCCTTCTCCCTAATCCAGGGGTCTGTAGATAAGGGATAAGAGGTTGTTGTAATGCCTATGGTGCCTCTACCGGACTCTCTACTTATCCCATTGCAAGGGTAGGGGACTTGGGGCTGGGACTCCATTCACCAAAGCTGGTATGGCCTCTCATTCCTTCAGATCTCTGAAGGGTTTGGGCCTAAATGAATGTGTGTCAGGGGAGGCTTGCTGGTGGGTTAGTGGTCCTCAGGATGTGATAGAAACATCCAATATGTAAAATGGAACTTGGAATGGAATATAGTAGACAATGAACAGATATGAGGGAAGGATTGGAGCTGGGGCAATAGGAAGGGGCCTGGAGTCATTGGCTGCACTAACTTTCATAGCTGTCTAGCTACGTCTAGAGTGGAAGGGGGAGGGAGATAAGCTGGGGCAGGCCTGCTTGGGGCTTGGCATGGGGTGGGAAGGCCTATCTTGGGGGGGACTCTGACCACTGTGTTATGTGTGAAGGGTGCCCTCCTGTGTCCCGCAACTTCTGCTGTAACGATAAACTGTAGAGGAACTGAAAAAAAAGATGTCAACTATTAGAAAATTCTCAGAGTCCCAATTAAATCTCCAGATGACTGAGTTTACATAGTACTTTTCCTCTTTGCTTTTCCTATCTTTTTTTTTTTTTTTATTAGTGCCTCACCAGAGATAAGTGGGAAACAAGGGGAGAGAGAGAGAAAGTAAAGAGTGATATAACAATTTAGAAAAATCTAGTTTTGTTGGCTAAAGATGAACCTATTCATTTCTTAGTCGAAAATAGCCTAGCCCCAGGGCTGTGTTTTAAATGAATAAGGGTCACATCATTTGAGTGAAATGATTTTAAGCATTTCCCTGAGGACTTCTTTTTCTCATTAAGCCTTTTGCATAGGCATTCTGATTCATAAAGGTGTTGATGTTCATTAACCTTATAGTTGACTTACATTTTTATTTTCTCTACCTATTTTCACTCAGTGAGAGACTGTGGTTCAGCATTTCCTTTTTTTGTTAAGTATGTAACTTTCTAGCTCTTCAGTCCATTTTGCTTTGCGTGGTTGTGCTTTAAATCTCCTCCGGAAGAGGAAATGACTCATTTCTATACAGTAGCATGTAGGTGTTTGATGAATGTTGCTGCCAGGTAGAAATAGACTGTAATGCCAGTGTAAATGGAGTTTTACAGCAATGAAAATCTGAAGGATTTAAATTTTCTTAGGAATTTAGATTGAGGGAAAATAACTTCAGACATCGATAAGGCCTTGATGTTCTTTGGGCAAACTAAAAAGTGGTGCGAATATTAAGAAATCGCCAATGGCTTAATGAAAGAATGGCATGTTCTTTGAGATGTTTTGCCTCCTGAAATATTGTTTGGGGACTGTGCAAGTTTGGGCAGGATGATACCCCAGGTGTATTATGGGCCTGATGTGTCAGATCAACCCAGATCAATTTTTTAAAATTTAAATTCAATTATCCAACATGTAATACATCATTAGTTTCAGATGTAGAGTTCAATAACTCATCAGTTGCGTATAACACCCAGTGCTCATCACATCACATGCCCTCCTTGATGCCAGGTCAATTTTTAAGATTTCTGACTGTTGTGAATTCACAGAAATCTCTAAGTCTATGTGTTCTTCAGACTGCTGTGGTATAAGAAATGAGGAAGTGAGTCGTATAGTATCTTCCTCTGCAGACTTCTTAATGTTCTAAAAAAAATGACGTTGTCCTCATTTTAGAGACCGTAAGAAGTTGAGTTGCAAATAGTACATTGTCCTACAAAACAGCTACCATACTGAAAAACAAGAATGGTCTTTCCCGTGTGGAAAGACTGTTGTGAGTGCTTTTTAGGCACAATTCCCACATGGATAGGGTTTGTTAGATATGAAGCACAATTGTATATAGTAGATCTCTGCTTAATTACATGTTTTCTCAATTTATGGCAGTGCCTAGAATGGCACCTTACATATAATAGGTACTTAATAAAGTTTCATGAAAATGGATGAATTCCAAACTGAAAGATGTGTGCAGTAAACTCTAAAATTGTTCTTTGAGGTATGAGTGTGAAACTATGTTTTAGACTTTGCAATCCGTGGAAATAAATGTAACCCTTTTGATTTTTTAGCTTGTTATATGTTTATTATTTTGATCACTTAAAAACCGTGCAATATTGTACTATAACACCTCCTCAGATTGTGAAACTTGATCAGGAATCTGTATTTAAGAACAAAGTTCCAAAAAAGGGGAAAAATGGAATATCTGGTTGATTTAGAATCAAATCAAATAAATAATATTTACAGCATAAAATATCCTAGTAGGATGTTTTCTAACATGTGCTTTTAATCAACATGAAGAAAGCAGAGAGTATGTGTTAGACAACAAAGAAGAATATATTTAACTGGTCAGAATAGAAGCTATAAGTATGAAAAGAAAAGTAGATAATAAAAACGATGAGAAATTATAAAAGTAGAGAATTGTTTTGATTAGATGTAAAATGGTACATTGCCAAGACTTCAATGTCCATGACCAAGTTAGAATCTGCCTAGGTATATGCAGCTAACAAAGATCTTAGAAAAATAAGCCTGCAGTGATTTGATAGGCTAGTTTATCGAATATTCAAAAAAGCTTTTTTGAATATTCACTATTTGTCAAACACTATCCTAGATGACTGATGTAGAGCATCTGCCTTCAAAGGGTTCATGCTGTGCTGGGGGAGATAGAGAACCAGACCAAAAATTGCAGTCTAGAGCTTAGGGATCTATCACCATTCAGCCTTGGCCTCACTATTCAGCCAGAACCTGCTGCCAGGTCTGAGCCTCTGTACAACTCAGGAGGAAACGCCCACCCTAATGTTGTTTCTGTCATCCCCGAACTTATGCGGGAACACCAGATTAGTATCATATCTAATCTGTACAACAATATCTCTTAAGTTATGCAAGGTATGACATCATACTTAAGGTTAATGTCTGAATGTTAACTTTTCAATACAGATAAGTATTGTACATATAACTTAAAATGATAATATCCTTGTGTGCTTTGTTTTTTTAAAGATTTTATTTATTTGAGAGAGAGAGTGAGCGAGAGAGAGGGAGAACACAAGCAAGGGGAGCAGCAGAGGCAGAGGGAGAAGCAGGCTCTCCACTGAGCAGGAAGCTGGATGCAGGGCTTGATCCCAGGACCCCGGGATCATGACCTGAGCAGACATTTAACTGACTGAGCCACCCAGGCGCCCCTCCTTATGTGCTTTTTATGTTGAATGTTGAATTTCAAGTAATTAAATAAATAGAAAAATAGATGGACAAATAGCACAAATACTAAGATACTGTGTTAGCTAGATGACTTTATGAAGAACATTATATATTTTAAATAAGTAAGTGTTTATAAAATATAGTTTATATATAAATATATACATTAGAGAAATTTAAATAATACTACATGAAAGAAGAATACAGATTAAGTCACATGTTTCTAATCTTTATAGAATTCTAATATTTGTAGAAAACATTAGGACTCAAAATTTCGTGAGGAAGAAAAATTATACAATAATGTGTAATAACATCCACGAGAAATCTTTAATCAGACATAACAAATAATATACAAAGTATGAAATAAAAAGTATTAGAAAGAGTGATGTACCTTAAAATCTCAGTTGAAAGTGAGCATCTGTTTAGTAAGGCAGATGTGTAGCATGGTAGCATGGTAACTGTAGGGGTAATCTAATGACTGACAGGGCTGAGAAAAAATGTAAAATAATTTTTACATGAAATTATGATAATTATAATGCCAATTAACATATCTGATAAAGTTTCACAATTATTTTTACTGTCCATAAACTTGTGAAATTCAGGTGAAATTGACTTCAGCCTCAGCTTTGGCTAAATGTGGATTTGGGGACTCAGCCTCCATTGGATGGAGGTGCACACAGGTATTAGTAGAACATAAAAGGAAGATCTTTGACTCAGTTTGGGTCAGGGGAGTTTTCCTGAGTTGTCTTGAAAGATGAGTGGAAGTTCATGAGGTAAAGAAGGGGTGTGGTGACTACAAGGAAGGAGAATAGACCCCCGGATGCTTAGCATTATTGAGGCAGAGCATGAGGCTGGGATTGTGGCTGGTGAGACTGGGGAGGAACTGGGTCATGCAGGATTTCTCCGCCAGGCTTGATGGCTTAGGCTTTCTATTCTGAAAAAAACATAAGGAGAGGAGTGACTTGCTCAAAGTTGTATCACTCTTGATGGTTTGAGTGACAACGATGTGAGGTTGGATTTGACAGAGTTTAGGAAGCTACTGGGATAGTGAAGGGGCAAGGTGAGGAGAACCCAAATGAGACTTTGGCAGAGTTGAGAAATGTTTCAGATGTAAAACCAGTAAATGTGATGCTTATTGTAAGGTTTGGGGAGCCCGAGGGGGTTCTCAGAAACTGCCTCAGCTGTGTAGAGGAGTAACCAACTGAACTGTGGTAGGTTTAAAGATGTGAATGCAGGGGGAGGTGAAGTCTATGGTAAGAGAAGGTGTGATATTGAGCTTTGTGCCAGTGAGTTATCCAGATGGAGGCCAGCAGAGATCTGGATGCATGCATCTAAAGCTCCTAAGAGTGAGGCACACCCTGAGGGAGTTGTAGGTTTGAGACCCATCCCCAGGTGGGTGATGGATAAAATGACAGAAGAGGGTGGGATCACTTGAGGAGAGCAGCAGAGTGTTAAAAGGTGATAAGTGCTGTGGTAAAAAGAAAACCAGAACATGGTCAGGAGAATGAAGAGGGCTGGAGTTGAGGGAAAGAGTTTGATGTTTAAATTGGGTAGACAGGGTAGGCTTAATTGGGAAGGTGAGATTGGAGCACAGATTTGAAGGATGTGAGGGAGTCAGCCGTGTGCATGTCCAGGAGAAGAGAATTGCAGGCCAGAGGGGACAGCCAGGACAAAAGCCCTGACTTTGGAGTGTGTCTGCAGTGTGGTAGGAACATGGAAGAGGCCAGGGGGGCTGGGAGGGGTGTGTGAAGTGTTGCAGGGTTTGAGCAAAGTAATGGCATGACTTGCCTTAGATTTTAAAGGAATCATCATAACTGCTGGGCTAGGAATAGACTGGAGATAGAGACAACAGTGTAAGCAAAGACCATAAGGAGGCTGATGCAGCAACCCACAGAGAGCTAGCCTTATCTCCTGCTGAACCCTGGGCTCATTGCATATATGCCCCTCTCCCACCTCAGGGCCTTTGCCCTTGCCAATCTTCTTATGAACTATCCTTCTCCTTGCTGTGCATTTTTGCCTAACTAACCCTGCCTGCTCTTTCAGATCCCCTTTAAATACCACTTACTCAAAAAAGAGGTCTTCCCTGACCATCTCTGACTATATTAGGTTCCCACTGTTTTTTTTTTTTAAGATTATTTATTTATTTATTTGACAGAGAGAGAGACAGCAGGAGAGAGAACACAAGCAGGGGGAGTGGGAGAGGGAGAAGCAGGCTTCCCGCGGAGCAGGGAGCCCCATGCGGGGCTCGATCCCAGGGCCCTGGGATCATGACCTGAGCCGAAGGCAGACGCTTAACCACTGAGCCACCCAGGCACCCCTAGAGTCCATTGTTATATATTCTCAAGACTCTTAGTGATTTTCCCTCTTGGAGCTTGTTTGTAAGTGTGTGATTAAATGAGTCTACATAGATTCCTTGGAGTCTTCACTCCATGAAAAATCTATACTTTATGAGGACAGACACTTACGGCACTCAATAAATATTTGCGGGATAAGTTGTGAATGAATCAATGCATGATTGAATGGATGAAATAATGAGACGGAAGGAAGACTCTAAGCCTCTGACCAGCCATCAAAAGCACATGTCCTTTGCCTCTCTCTAGCCCCTTAGTCCTTTAGGAACTAGAAAAGCAAAGCAGAGAGTTGTAAACATGAACCCAACAGTCCATGTAACTCACTCAATGCAGGAAAATACCTATGGTAAGGGAAAATAATTAGCAATTTCACTGAACATCTTTAACTTAAGCCAAATGTTCTCTGAGTTGAAACATTTGATTACAGACCTCTAGCAGTGACTGCTGTTTGCATTTTATGTTTGATTTGCACAGGTGTTGTAATTCAAACCTGGAACAAGACTCACCAGATAGGTCTTGTGACACACCTTTAATTAAACTCTTTATTAAAACCTACAATTGTGAACATAAATAAACCTCAAAGCACAGTAAATAAATTTGAGAGGCGTTCTGAAAACCTAAAACCCCTAAATTGACTTAATTTTGTCTATTCTCTTTCCCCTTATCTCTGTGAGAGTTCTTTAGGGTGCTTGGATGTGCCTTGTATCATTTTCATAATTTTACCACTGGAGGGCTCAATGGCCCTTTTCATGTCTCTTTTAAGAACCAAATGTTATGTTTGTGCCACAGTAGACTTGGAGACAAAAAATTTTCTCCCTCTTTTGAGAAAATCTGTTTTCTTTAGGGAGGGGGTACCTTTAGGTGCCTGTGTGTGTGTCAATTCGGCCAAAATGCTTTCATAAATGCCCTCAAGGATGGAAAGTCTTGCCATTGCTGTGTGTAAACTGAAGTCAAATAGGCCACACTAACCTCTCTCCCAAAGAATACAAGGGAACCAGGATCACACTGAGCAAGATTTTCAGCATGCGTGTGTGCCCCGGTGGTGTGCTTGCACGTGCATGCTGGTGGCAGTGTGGAGGGGAGGTAGGGGGCTGCTGAGAGCTCTGCATGCCCAGGAATCATAGGATTAATGTAGTTGGGGTGGGAGTGGGAATATTTTTAAGGACTGATTGAAAGGATATAGGAGTGAGTGGGAAATAGTGCTCATGGATGGTTCCAGTACTTGTTGGGTGTTTTGTTGTAAAGACTGAGATTGCAGTTCTTTCCCTAGATGTGTTATATGCATATGTGGTCCAGCTTCTCTGAGGCTGATCCTGGAGCGTAGACTGAGCAAAGGAATTCTGACGTGAGTGCTACATCAGTTTGGCATGTGCGTGATTTTTTGGGCAGTACTTTGGAGACATCCAGGGAGTAACAATGAGGCATTATGTAAATAACCTAGAGACAGTGTTGGCCCCCAAGTGAAAGTATAAAATGAACACAAAGCAGAGAGATGGAAATATCAGAATGGCTCTCCCAGTCTTGGTAAGACTTAACTACAAACTGATTGAAAAATTCACATATTTAAAGAAATAATGTGCCAGTTGGAAGGGAGATGACTTCGCAGCCTGACACCTACACAGGATTGGAGGAGAGTCTGAGAAAGAAACTGGAGCAGGCCTGGCTCAGAACTGCTCAAGAAGGCTGGCATGGCAACTTCAATCCTTTTGACTTCCCCACCACGGCAATGGATGGTTGTGCCCCTATGATTTTGAATTGTCGGTGAATTCTCCTTGTTCTGATGTCATGCTTATTCGACTACATTTGGTCTATGATTTGGCCTTTCATTGCTTTGCCTGTTGCAGAGAATGTACTGGTCATATCAATCTGAGCATTCAGATCCACGTGTCAGGTCTGCTTTTCACAACAGCTCAGCAGCCTCATGTGTGGTGTGCTGAAAACAATCAGGGTCTGAGCCAGCAGAGGTGAGAACAAGGCTCTGGGCCGCGGCAGGTTCACCAAGGTGTATGGCACGTTCTTAGGCCATTTGCAGCTTTCCCATGGGCCTGTCATGGTGATGCTTCTCACTGTCCCCTTTCCTTCCAGTCTCTACACATCTCACTAAATATTTCACAGAGTAAATCAGAAAGAAAGGTTGAGACCAGAAAAAACTAGTCTTAAAAAGGAAATACCAAGCATTGTAAAATTTTAAATTTTCTTAAATATTTATTCATGAATCAAAGAAGGAGTTTAGTGAGCATTTACTATGTGCTTAACATTGTGTGTTTTTTGCCCTTGTGTTCCACTGCGGTTTGCCGAGAAAATAAAGTGGAATATCTCTCTTCCTTGGAAACCCGACTTATTTTTCTATGAAACAGCAGCTAGAGCTTCTAGTAGAGGCTTCTTGTGTGGGCAGAGAATAGCCCTCAAGGGGCTTAGCCATCAGGCTCCCTGCCTTGGTCATGCCGAGAGGAACTGAAGCAGTTCCTTTACTCACCGATTTTGGGTCCATCCTAGAATTTACTCTCTTCTGGGTGGAGTCCAAGCTTGCTCCAACTCACTGTGTCCCTAACGGCCTGTTATGAGGCCACCTTCAGCAGGTGTTTCTGGAAACTTCCATCTGGGCTCAGCAGTGGTGCCTGCTGGTTCTGGGAAAGGTTAAGGGGCAGAGAGGTGGCAGCCATCATCTCCTCTAGACTGCCTGTGTATGGATATCTTGCCTGGCAGAGTGCCACCTTGCCGACCCTTAGAGGATCTTTGGGATTTCTGGAACATGCCAAGAAGAGGGACTAGAGATAATTACTACACACTAAACATTCCTAGGAACTTTCTGGGGATGTTACCTGATATGAAAGTGACTTAGATTGCATAGGTGGTAAGGAAGCATCAGAATAGCCAGCTAAAAATGGCTTCAATAAGAAGGCCATTTTAAATCTCACTTAACGGGGAATTTTGAGACTCCAGGGTCGGTTTGGCAGCTCAACAGAGTCTTCAAGGATGAAGTTGCTCTTCATATTTCCCTTGGGATCATCGGCATGTCACTGAAGTCTTCTCTCATGTCGTAGGATGACTCCAACAGATTTGATTATCTCTTGTTTCTACATGTGTTATATGCAGATGTGGTCTAACCTCTGTGAGGCTGATGCACGGTACGGATTGAGCAAAGGAATTCTGACACGAGTACCACATCAGTTTGGCACCTGCATACATTTTTGTTTGTTTGTTTTGGTGATTTTTAGGAGGGAAAAAGTGGTGTCTCTCTGCATCTCCCTTTTTACCAGGGAGGAAAATCTTTCCCATGATCCAGCAGGCTACTTGTTAGGTCTTTTGGTCAGAACTGGATTGCATGCCCACCTTTTATCCAGTTACCAGCCCAGGTTATATATAGCTTCAATCTAGACCAATCACTGTTGGCCTCTTAGGAATAGGCACACTGCTACTCACCAGTCTCATAGGAAGTGAAGGTTGTAACATAAAAGGAAGATAGCCGGCTGTTAACTGTCTTTTCCAAGGCTGGAAAAAAGAAAATTGACTTAAAAGACATTAAAGAGAATTTAGAATGCCTCTAAAGGAAGAATGTGCAGACAAGAAAGTGGTATTGGGCACTGGATCATATTATTGGCAGTGAGCATGTTTATCACTAAAGATTTTCTGAAAATTGAATGAATGGATTTTGACTAGAACATAATTTGGCCTTGCTTGGAGTTTGGAAGATGAATTAAGGTATCTTAAGAGTTTTCATCCTGTTGATAAGGAAGAATGTCATCAACAAGGAATGAAATAAGAGCTGTATTCAAACCCTTAAGTGGGTTTGGTCTCTCAAGCTTTGAAAAGCAAGTTCAGAAGTGTAACCTTTTTCATTTCTGTGATCATGTTCTTCTGGTTTGATTGGTCTCAAACTTTACTGTGTACACAAATAAATTGAGAGCTTGTTAAATGCACAAATTCTTGGGCACCACTTTTCAGAGATGTTGACTCAGAAAGCATATTAATTTTCTATTGCTGCACAACCAATGATCAAACTCAGGCACATAAAATGTTACCTACTTACTATTTCACTGTTCTGTAGTCAAAAGTAGTTCTGGTGGGCTCACGTGAATTTTCCACGTAGGGTCTTGCAAGGTTGAAATCAAGGTGTCAGCTGGGCTGGGCTCTTAGCTGAAGGCTCTGGGTAACTATCTGCTTTCAAGCTCCCTCCTGTTGTTGGTAGAATTGACTTCCTTGTGGTCATACTGAGACCCCTGTGTCTCCCCAGCTGTTGATTGAGGACCCCTCTCAGCCCTTAAAGGCTGCTCTCAAGCCTTGCCACATGGCCGCCTCCATCTCTATGGCACAGAATCTCTCTCATATCCCATCTCTCTCACATTTCAACCTCTGTGACTTTCCCTCCAGCAACTAGCTAGAGAAACCCTCTGCTTTTAAAGGGCTTGTGTGATTAGGTTAAGCCCACCTGGATACCCTCTCCAGTTTAAGATAACTGAATAGTAACTTTAATTACATGTGCAAAATCCCTTTCGCCATGTAACATAATATTATTGAGTGTGTGACACCAGGGGATGGATGTCATGGGGGACATCTGAGAGTTCTGCCAACCACAGTATATCTGGAGTGGGACTCCTATATCCTCATATTTAACAAACTCCTCATAAGGTTCTGAGGCAGCTCACAAATTGGGTAACGTGCTCTTGCTGAAACATGGTCACAGCTATTCTTGGGGATTGAATCAAACCCCTTGGAATTAGAAGTCTTAGAAATCAAGGCAAAAAATATGTATAAAAAAAAGTTAATGTGTTGATGCAATTTTGAGTCAAATAGCTATTGTAATGTAAGTGACGAATGATCACTTACATTTCCAGAGTCTGGAGAACGTAGTAGTGGGTCAGTCCTGTGGTAAGAACTGTCTGTATGTTTAACTCTGGGGTAGACTCTGGCCTGCTTGATAGCTACGAGGAATCATGTTCTGTTTTTACTCTTTTTTTTTTTTCCCCCTGTAGGTCAGGGGGGTGTCCTTAGAAAACTGACTGGTTTATTTGGTATGTTTCTATGAAATAAACACAGGGTGTGTGGTGGAAGTGTTTGAATTTGTAGCAAATACTCTGGGATTTTACCTAATAACCATTTTCCTCCTTCTTGGCTGCAATGAGGATAGTTTTCCTTTTCTTTTTTACATTTTTGCTCTTGTTCTGGCTTCTTTCACTGACCATGATTATTTGCGATTCATTCAGGTTGCCTGTATCAGCTGTTCATTTCTTTTTATTGCAAAGAGTATTCTATTGTATGGATGTACAACAATGTTTTTATTCATTCACTTGTTGATGGACACTTGGGTTGTGTCCAGATTTGGGCTATTATAAAGCTACTGTGAGCATTCGGATACACACCTTCGTATGGACAGAGGCTCTCACTTTTCTTGGCTAAATACTTAGGAGTGGCATGACTAGATCGTATGATAAGTATATATTTAAATAAGCTATGAAACTGTTTTCCAGAGTGGTGCAGCATTTTACACTGCCTGCAGCATGAGAATGCAGGAGAGTGCTTCTCCTCCACACCCTCATCAGCAGGTGGTCTGGTCACATCTGACCTTTGAGCTGCTCTGATAGGTATGTAGTGGTATCTTGTGGTTTTAACGTGTATTTCTCTAAAGACTAATTATGTTGGGCATCTTTACATACACGTATGTGCCATCCATATATCTTTTTTGCTGAAGTGTCTGTCTTGCCCACTTTTTTAAATAGAAGTTTAAAAAAAATTATTATTGAGTTTTGAGGGTTCTTTCTGTGTTCTGGATTCAAGTCCTTGATCACTACATGACTTGCAAATATTTCCCCCAGTAGTAGTCTTTTCATTCTTTAAACCATGTCTTTCAAAGAATAGGAGTTTTAATTTTGATGCAGTCCAGTTTATCAATTAAAAAATGTTATGTATGATATCTTTGTTGTTGTGCCTAGGAAGTCTTTGCCTGACACAGGTTCACAAAGATTTTATCCTGAGTTTTCTTCTGGAAGTTTTATAGTTTTAGATTCTACATTTAGGCCTATAATCTATTTCTAGTTAATTTTCGCATGTTGTACATATGTCTATCCAGTTGTTGTAGCACTATTTATTGAAAGATTATGCTTTCTTCACTGAATTAATTACCTTTACCCGTGGAATATTAGCCTTCCTTGTAAGTGTGGGCTGTTTCTGGATTTTCTATTTTAATCCATTGATCTTGTTCTCTATTTTTACATCAGTACTCTACTGTCTTGAGTACTATAGATTCATGGAAATCTTGAAATCACATAGTAGTAGTCCTTTAACTTTATTTCCTTTTCCAAGTTGTTTTGGATATTCTAGGTCATTTGCATTTTGATATGAATTTTAGATTCAGTTTGTCAAATTCTACAAAAAATTTCCTGCTGGGATTTTGATTGGTTTGTGTTGAATCTCTAGACCAATTTAGAGAGAACTGGCTTCTTATCAACATTAAGTCTTCCCACACATGAAATCAGTTTGCCTCTCTATTTGTTCAGATTTTTAATTTCTCTCAGCAGTGGTTTCCAGCTTTCAGTGTTAAGGCCCTGCTCATCTTTTGCCAGATTTATATCTAAATATTTCATATATTTGAGGCTATTGTTTATAGTATTCTTTTAAAATTTCAATTTCCTTTTGCTTGTTGCTAGTGTATGAAGATCACAATAGATTTGTGTATATTGATGTTGTATCCTGAAGCCTTGCTAAACTCTGATATTCTGTCCAGTAGCTTTTTTCTAGATTCATTGTTTTTTTTTACATAGACAATTATGTCATCTATGAATAAGGACAATTTTACTTCTACTTTATATTCTGATGCCTTTTCTTTCCTTATGCTAGCTTGAACTTCCAGCAAAATACTAACTAAAAGTGATGAGAGTGACCGTCACACTTGTCTTATTTATGATCTTAGGAGGAAAGCACTTAGTGTTTCATCTTTATGATGTTAGCTGTAAGGATTTTTAGTTTAGTTTAGTTTTGTTTTGGAAATGCCCTTTATTAAGTTGAGAGAATTTATTTTTATTCTTAGTTTGGTGAGAGTTTTTATCAGAAATAAATGTTGGGTTTTTGTCAATTGCTATTTTTGCATCTACTGAAATTACATTTGTAAATTGCCTCAGAAAATAAAGTATGCTTTCTTGATGACCTCAGATAGAAAATGACCTCAAATTAATTTTCTTCTTTGCTTCAAATTCATCTTAAATTTAGTGTAGTTTAAAATGAGATTGCACTTCAAAAGCAAGTTATTAGGTTTTGGTGGATATTTGGAATTTTTTTGAAAAGCTGCATCTTTTTCCTCAACAATAAGTATTTTCACAATTCACAAGTAAAAATAATCCCAAATTTACAAAACTTAACAATATTCTTTCATGGAAAGTAGGGGAAGGAGTTGAATATGTGTTGAGTTTTGAAAAAGGAGTGTTTTTGAGGGTGTGACAAATGGTGAGGGAGGGATTTGTTAACAGGGGGAATAACTGTGGAAGGTATGTACCATGGACATAGAGGCCACTGACAGATCCACTCCAAGCAAGAAAAGGCCTGCATATGTCACACAGAAATTCTTGAGCCTTTGGTGCTGATTTGACAGCCTACAAAATATTTGTTGGTGTTGCTTTGGTGGAGTGGAATATTTGTTAAAGGCAGGAGGTGGTAAACTCAAAAGTGGAGGAAAGGTTCTCTTTCAATTAAATAACTATAAAAATGACATAGCTGTGATACTCTACTGGAATATATACAACATACTTTCCTAAAGACAACAATAAGAGCAAACACATTAACAATAAAAATGTCTCAGGTCCAGGTGATGACCAAGTAAAAATGGTGGAGAGAAGAGGGAAGACAGAAGGGGAGATGGAAGGAAGAGAAGTTGGAGAGGGAAAGACCCATAGACATGGAGAACAATGAAACCAAACCCTAGGAACAGAGCAAGGCAGATTTAGGGGAGAGAGAGAGAATCCTGAGGAAAGAAGAGAAGGCAGTAACAAGCACTGTCGAGTCTCAGTGGAATCTAAGGTGGGAGTGAAAGGCTGAAGTGTTCTTTCTCGCTTGAACTTGGAGCATTTACCACTCTTGGAAATGTTAAGAGCTAATTAATGGTGTAGGAAAAATATATGTATATTCATTTGCTCCTGGGGTGTTGAAGTTTATACACGCCTGCTGGCAGCCAATCTCTTTTGGAACTGGTACCTTAAAATTCCTTGTATGCTCTCGTATCCTAGGTCAGAAGCCATCACCACCTTATGTGGTCACCCAGCGCGTTGTCAGAATTTTTGTTCAGAGGGATATCAGTTGAATTATTCCAACATCGCTAATACCTGTACCACTGAGACTTACATCGGGTAGTGAATAACCTGACCTTTTAACTGCCGTGTTTTCTTATGGGTCTTTTCTTAATTAATTAATTAATTAATTTTTAAAGTAGGCTCCATGCCCAGCATGAAGCCCAATGTGGGGCCTAAACTCATGACCCTGAGACCAAGACCTGAGCTGAGATCAAGAGTCAGCCTGAGCCACCCAGGCGCCCCTATTTGCTACTTTTTAAATAGTAGCAAATAAACAGGCTGTCAGCTGTTAGGAACAGTAGGAAGGCTGAGTTCATAGGGAAGGCAGAGGATCCATTCCCATGTAAGAGCTGCATTAGTCTACTGGTATGAGACACCATGAGCTGTTTTGGCACATTTATCTGAGAAATGAGGAAAAAGTTCTTTTGGTAAGCTAAAAAAACCTGTAGTTGAGTGGCTTAATTTTCAGATTTTAATTTACGTTCTCTTTCTTGCCGAAGCCTTTTGATATGTACACTGCCATTCAGGAGCATGTTCTGATGTATGTTCTCATTTATACACGGCAAAGAGGAAGTTGAAAGAAGTAATTGCATGTCTTCTCAATTGAAAAGTTAAAGACCTATGTTTTTCTCTTTAAATGTTTGAGTACAGGAGGTGATCAGGAAGAGGACACATGACTTGGGAGTATTACAGAGGCAATTCACATACCAGACAGATGTCCTCAGATGATGCCACTAAGATTCCATCCAATTCTGAGGGTCCGTTTGTACACATTGGCAATTTGATGGTGTCTTTTCTGTATTTGTGATTATTATAAAGTAGTGATTCTCAATTCCATCAGAAAATGCCCTCTTTTTTTAATAACAAGTAACTTGTAAACTCATTTGATATGTTAAAATGTATACTTTCAAAAGATTAATACGGTCTAACTATTATAAAGGAGAAATAAGAGAAAAGCAATTTATAGTAAAGTATATATACTAATATCTAAATACTTAATCACAACTATCCTGTTACCTCCAAATGCACCCTAGGGGGCGATGCTACCCTCCTTAAATTTGGAGCCATTGTAATAAAGTAACATTTCACACAACTGTGCTTTCCTTGTTGCTTTGTCTTTGGTATCTTTCTTATTTCTGTTATCATTTGTTTCATTATGTTTCCTTGTAATTGCTAGAAAATGAGTATAGGAATAGGAATAACTAAGTTTATGCCATCTACTTCAGAATGATTTCAGCTGGGGGTTCAGGACATAGATGACTAACCTGACACACACACCCTTTGTATGCGGTTTAGACCAAAGTCATGCATTTCTGTATCATGAAATTTGCAGTGATGGCATAAGATATTTATGGTGGATCTAGATTCTTTACCTCATGGCATTTTATTACCAATACATTTTCAGAAAAAATAAGTTAATTTTTTTCTCCTAATATGTCACTGATTAACAGAATACAAAACCTCCTCAAAGATACCTTTAAGACAAGGCAACATCCCTATGATATTTATTGAGGTGAGATCTTCTGACCTAGAATGTCAGAAGTCTTGCCCAGAGTATATATGAAGTTACAGTATTTTACGGGAAATTAAATTTGGATTAATGCTTTCAAGAATAAATTTAAAAAATAAAGATTAGGTAGCTTGACTCTAGTAGGAAATTAAGGAGCAGATATGTACTTGATAAAAATTAAAAGTTGAGTTGAAAAATTAGGGCCATATAATGAAGGAAAAAGGAAATCATACTCATGGGCATGTAATTAATTTTAGAATGTAAATTTACAAAGCTGTCATATTAAAATAGAATTGTGGTTTAACTATTCCTGTTAATACGTTTTTCACTTTTGAAATACTACAGATCCTGTGACAAAGCATTAAATGTCATCTATTTTTCATCCTCTGACCAACCACAGCTACTGTAACTTTTCTGTCTATAGAGGCTGTATGGTAGGGAGATTAAAAGTGAGCACTGTGGAGGTCTGAATCCTTGGTCTTACCGCATATTAGCAGTGTGAACTTGGACAAGTCACTTCTTTGGCCTACAAAAAAGACATAATGATAATAATATTCACCTCTCATGAAGTTGTTGTGGGGATTAAATGGGTTAATGTGGATAAAGCACTAATAGCCATACCCAGCACGAAGTAAATGCAGGTATGGGTCAACTTAGGATTCTTATCACATGTGAGTGAGGACAGTGACCTCTTATTTTTTATCTATGTATGGATTGTTCATATCTGTCTCTGGATAATTATCCCCACGTCCTTGAGTGAATAGGCACAGCCCCTTGTTTTTACCCAGATGTGTCCCAGCATGGATGCCTATCTGAGGCTGTGTTCCCTAGAAGCTGGCCTTGACAGGATTTGTTTCTATGAACATTATTTATTAGGAAGTTTGCTCAGAAAAGCTGGTAGGATGTTGGGAAGGCAGGACCAGAAGGGCAGCGGGCCCAGCAAGGCTGTGACATCAAGCAAAGTCTGGGGGCACCGCTGGCTCAGTCTGCAGGGGGCCCTGGAGACAAAACAGGCCCCTCTCTGGAGGTTCCTATTAGAGCAGGCGAGCTGGTATGATCATACTCCTCCATTCTTTGGGCATTGGTTAAGTGTCCCTCCTGGGGAGACGTGAATTCCCAGGCACTTTTATCTCTGCTTATGGGGCCTGAGCAGGAAGAATTTTTGCTTGGGTTGTTGAAGATACTAGATACTGTTGTTCGAGGCCATGCAAAGTATTAGGTTTCTATATTCATAACAAATGAGTTGACAACTTTCATTTTGCTTCATAACTGCTGGTCACTTCTCAAATGCCTCTGTGGTTTGCTTTTCAAATGGATCCTGAAAAAAAGAAAGGAGCAGATGATTGCATTTAGTTTAACTTAGGCGCCTGGGTCTAGTGAGCCTGGGGCCTGGGTGGGGTGAGCCTGGGGTCTGGGTCAGGTGAGTCCGGGGCAGAGGTCTGGTAAGCCTGGGGCCTGGGTAAACACTCCGTTTAATTTGGCTGCTTAGTCTCTCTGAGCTGGCACAGGAAGTTTCACCCCAGAGGTTCCAGTGGTGCTGAGAATCTTGCTTCACAAGTGAAGAGTGGAAAGTTATACCAACTAATATGTGTTCGATCCTGTGTGCTAGGCTCCTGAAAGTGGTACTTCATTTAGTCCTTTTCACATGCACGTGAGTTGGGCATTACCCTAATTTTAAGTCAAAGGAAATGGAAGTTTAGAGAGGTTAAAGCTTTACACCCAACACTGCAGAGCTAGACTTACATTTGAAGTCCAAGTCTGTACCCTTTGCTAGTTCCTATAACATAGGCAGCAGGGGAAAGCTTTATATCCTAATTTCAGTTGGCATCTGGAGACACAGAATTTTCTGTCTTTGAACCGTTATGGCTTTTTAGTGTTACTGAGCCATGAAGGAGTAGGGACTGTGTGTGTGTGTGTGTGTGTGTATGTGTAAAAGAGACACAGAGAACTGAGAGATAATGGAGAGAGACAGAGACATATAGCGAAAGAGAATGAGCATAATTGATAGTTGTTCATAAATATTATTCCTCTGAGCAGTGAAGACCACAATGGTAAGTTGTAGAGCATTGTCTGGAGATCGTCCGCCTTTTTGTTAATTGGAGTATAAGCACACAGATACTGCTTTTCGATTTAAAGGGGGCACATTCTTTGGACATGAGAAACAGTAACTGGGTAAGGGATTAAGAAAAAAATTCATTTATCTCATTTTACTTTGTCGGAGGCAAAGTGAAACCCGTGCCTTCCTTTAGACCAATCTGTGTGCACCCGAAATTGTGCTAATTCAGGCTCATTGACTTCCTTGGTCGGTTTAGACAGTTATTTAAATGTAGGGAAATTGGACTGTGGACTGATTCTTTGGATGCCTGAGTGCTGTGCATGATTTACCAATAGCAGAATCTAAATATCCCCGTAGATGATTAGGCAAGAGTGAGTCTTGAAAGTTCTTTTGGTTTTATCAGGAAAATGTCTACAAGACGAATTCCCATCCCTGGGGGCTTGAAGAGCTGCTGTCCACATAGAAACCTTATTCCAGACAGCAGTGGCTCACTTGTCTCCAGTCCTGCAGGAACTTGGTTACGCTGGAGAATAAAACTTCAGAACACGCTCTTTACAGTAGCTGACGCTTACCTCACCAGAGCCGTTGCATTTCTTGTGTTGCTAAAAATCAGAATTTCCTTTATTTGTCCTGTGTTTCCCAAAGTTTACACATGATTTCCTGCTATTTAGATACATTTCTTAGAAATGTTTTCAAATAGCCTCATTGTTTATTATGAAAAAGACCTAGAAAAACAGAAAAGCATTTCTATTCAAGCTGATCATAAATGTTTGGTATGATCTTTAAAAACATGCAGATGAACAGTTTTTAGGCAGAGTATGCAGAATGGCTTAGAGATTTTAGAAATGAATTTTAGACTTAGACTCAAGCTAACTCAAAAGAGGAACTGTGACACCGGAAGAAAATTCTTTCTGATTGTTGCAGTGTTTGATATTCCTTTCACCTAAGTCCCCTAGTGAATTTTTCTGAATTTAGACTTTCTATTCCTGCACTCATTTTTTTTTTGTTTCTAGAAATATGCAAGGGAGGCTTGTGGAATCAATAACTATTAAATAATAACTAATACAATTATTAATGCCCCTGATTAACAGTCATAACCAACAATGAGCCAGTTGTTAAGCAGAAAGTACCCGGTTCACTCCCCCCTGAAAGGAGGCTTCAATGAAGAGTTGTTCATATAATGTGATGTGCTATATCTAAAAGAACAGTGAATGTATATGAATTATGTACTTATGAAACATAGGAAGATATACATAAAACTGTTCAGTGTGATGAAAATATTTAAAATGGACCTAACTAAAATGATTATCTTAACGGGTCCCAGATTCCACCTTAAAAAAAAGGTAAAGGCTGTAGCAGAACAAGGGAAAGCTTAAAGTTTACCTTTTATCATTTTATAAACATTTTTCATTTCCCCTTGCATTTTGTGACAGTTTACATGAAGACATTGCTGCAGGACAGCAACTGTAAACCCATGCAGCAGAGTTCTTTAAAAGTTGTGAAAAAATAAGCAATTTTATTCATTACTAAGCTCAAAGAAACAGTGATGAGTGAAGAGTCGAGAATCAGCGCTTATTTTGTTAACCAAGGACTGATGATGTTAGATGAATCTTTAGCATTACCAGACTTTGAATGTTAAAATATGACTCTTAATTGAAACTCATTCTTCTCCAGAATCCGTTCTCTCGTTCTTACTCAGTAAGAGACATACAAGAACCCCTAATATCTACCTGCTACCTGGGTGCTTGGTTTAAAGACCTTATTTTCCAGACAGCTTGCAGCAAGCCGTGCCACATGACTAAGTCCTGTTTGGACATGACAGTTAGAACACAAACAGCCCTCTTGGACTGCGGGGGGAAGCGCATGCCCAAGATGACAAAGCAGCAGAGCAGGCAGAACCTGGGTGCCTGACGACATGGGATGCCATACCAGACCCTGCCCGATGATGGCCTCCAGTCTTTCTCTTTTTTCTTTTTTAAAAGATTTTATTTATTTATTTGAGAAGGAGAGAGAGACAGAGACAGAGAGTGAGAGAGAGCATGAGCAGGGGGAGGGGCAGAGGGAGAAGGAGAAGCAGACTCCCCGCTGAGCAGGGAGCCCGATGCTGGGGCTAGATGCTGGGCTCTATCCCAGGACCTGGAGATCATGGCCTGAGCTGGAGGCAGGTACTTAACGACTGAGCCACCCAGGTGCCCCTCTTTTTTCAATAGAAATAAACTATTATGTTGAATCTGCTCATTTTCAGTTACTGGATTGAGATCCCTTTTTAGAGTCCCAGTTTACTGAAGTTAACTTTGGAAGATACATCAAATTATTTTTCTTTTTGATCCCTTGTGAGATGATTTTCTGTGCAAACAGATTCCCCAGGTTAATAAAATTCAGTGGCACGTTCCCAGATCAACAACAACTTTGAAGGCCTGGTGTACAATAAGACTTCACGTGTCAGTCCTCAATGATCAGAAAACTCAGTTGGCTAGAAGAGGTGAATGGCTCTGGCTCCTGTAAAAAGAACCTACAATGAGCTCATCAAGACTTTATATATTCGGCAACTATTGTCTGTCACCTGAACAAATGCAACGACCAACACATGTATAAATATATTTTGATATTAAAATGTTTCCATATTAGAAATGGGTCTAAACTTCCCAGAAGGCACAGGTCAGAGTCTAGAGGACAGAGGCATGGTGATGGTCATGGTGTCAGCGTCTTTGGTGTCTGCTTTAGTCTGTCACCACTCTTACAGATGGTATTTCTTTTTTTTTTTTTTAAAGATTTTATTTATTTGATAGAGAGCACAAGTAGGCAGAGCGGCAGACAGAGGGGTGGGCAGAGGGAGAGGAGAAGCAGGCTCCCCGTGGAGCAGAGAGCCCAATGTGGGACGTGATCCCAGGACCCTGGGATCATGACCTGAGCTGAAGGCGGACGCTTAACTGATTGAGCCACCCAAGCGCCCACAGATGGTATTTCTTTTTTTTTTTTTTAATTATTTATTTATGTATTTGACAGAGAGAGAGATAGCGAGAGCAGGAACACAGCAGGGGGAGTGGGAGAGGGAGAAGCAGGCCTCCCGCAGAGTGAGGAGCCCGATGCGGGGCTCGATCCCAGAACCCTGGGATCATGACCTGAGCCGAAGGCAGACGCCCAACGACTGAGCCACCCAGGTGCCCACAGATGGTATTTCTAACTGCATGTCTCAGATGTACTCCATTGGTCACCATGGGAAGTAGAGGACAAACTCAAAGCCAAGTGTAACCCTAAGTACAGCTCTCAAGAAGCATTATTTCTGTTTTGGTCCATATGCAAAATCTGTCCAGACAGATGGATTTGTCTAAATGGGAGACAAATTTAGTCTTATAAAAATGCTTCGGATAAAGCAGATTTACTTCCTAAATGGAATCTTGTATTCTTTCAAAGTTATAAACATACAAACCCGAACTTCTCATTGGCACTTTCTAATGAAATCATCGTTTTCCCCCCCTGTTTATGATAAGCTTTATATTTATGTGACTGCCAGTCCCCCTGCAAAGTATACTGGCAGGTTAGCTGAGCTTGAGGAGTTGAAAATGGTTCTGGCTGCTATGTTTTTACATGCTGGTTGTAGCATCTCTGACGGACTGTGTATTTTGGGCTCTCTAAAAGAATGTCACTTTCTTTCCCCCATAAAATTAAAAATGACTTGCTTTTATTTAAAGCATGTTAGGTCTCTGTTGCATGATTTTTCCTGCCTTTACTGATGTTTGCAACACTTCTCAATTTAGTACCATCTGTGAATCCATCAGCTTGCTATTTACTGCCTCTTTTAGATCATTAAGGGAGATGTTATGGCAATAATGCTTTATTTACATGTCACTTTTCCAGGAAGCTCAAAGTATATTTATAAAGTTATTGTATTAAACAATGACACCCATGTGAGGTAAAGAATTTTTACAGTTATTGTGACTTATTTCAAATAGAAGGAAGTATTTCAGGGATGGTAGAGTGTAAGTATGTCTGTTCCTGTATGTAGGTATTCTTGTTGCTTTGAACCGTGAGGAAGTTGTTGCAGTGCTTCTGCGAGGTTGTGTAATGACATGAGAGGTGGGAGTCATTGTCTTAAATTGATGAGTGAGTTTTACTTTTTTCCTGTTCCCTCTTGGCCCCAGAGTCAAAGTCTTAATTATTGTGAAGTGGCAAAAAGCCAATAATGTTAGAGGAAGAAGGAGAAACAAAAGAATCAGATAAAATGAATTCTTAAGGATGATAAAAAGTTTCACCATATTGCCTCTCTTTCTTTTAAATTATGGCATCATCAACATTAAGACATCCTTCCCGTGGCCTGAAGACCAAGGAGTCCTTTGTGAAAATGCAGAAAATGAGAATCCAGTTCCATTACTGAATGTGTATTATTTTATTTTATTTTATTTTATTTTATTTTATTTTATTTTATTTT
>NC_058409.1:70607696-70687734 GCF_002201575.2 Neomonachus schauinslandi | reverse complement strand
TTATTTTATTTTATTTTATTTTATTTTATTTTATTTTATTTTATTTTATTTTATTTTAAGTAGTGTTGTACTGTGGCAATCTAGTTGTGCTTGGTTAGCACAAAAAGCTATCTCTTCTGTAGTTCCTCATACTTTTACTGACTACCCAATGGCCTAGACCATTAGCAGGTACATAAGGAACCTCAGTTCTGGGTTAGCCCTTTTTTTTTTTTTTAAAGATTTTATTTATTTATTTGAGAGAGAGAGAGAGAGAATGAGAGAGAGATAGAGCATGACAGTGGAGAGGGTCAGAGGAAGAAGCAGACTAGCTGCCGAAACAGGGAGCCGGATGTGGGACTCGATCCAGGGACTCCAGGATCATGACCTGAGCCGAAAGCAGTCACTTAACCAAATGAGCCGCCCAGGAGCCCAGGGTTAGCCCTTTTTTTATGCCTAGTTTTGAATGTCAGAAATGAAATGTCCTCTGTTAGCAACTCATACCACATCTGCAAGTTAGTTCAAGAACTATGGGCTCCCAATTTAGATGATGCAGGTTTTTGCTGAATTGAGTTTGAGATCTATCAGGTACTTATTATGGAATTAAAGTTAGGATCATCCAAAAGAGTGTATGGTGTTTAACAGAATTCTGGCTGATATTTGACTTCGAAATTTATATTTTCTGTTACTTTTTAAGTTCATTAATTTGTTTAGGATTTATTTATAAATGAGCTTAATAGTGGAGAATCAAATGAATAAAAATGAGGGGGCAGCTACAGGCATCTCTCTCAATAAGAATATAAAGTTTATGGCAAATTTTGGAAAGTGGAGTTTCTGTATTTTCATTTAAGTTGCTCCCCAGGAAGTTGAAGAATACATGTGGATTTGTTTGATGGACTTTTGTCTCAATTTGCTGTGTCGCTGGGTGAGGCAGCGGCTTCTGGACCTAAGGCTAGTCCAAGTGCACTGAGAGAGGGCTCAGTGAGAGCCACCTAAAGCTGACATTAAGTTTTTGTTATTAGTGAGCAGTGAGAGCTAAGGCCCATAAGAGGCCCAAGGCCATTAGAATAGAGCTTCCCAAATTTAATTCATTTGAGTATTATCATCTCATTTTTGCCATATGTATTTGCAACCTTCATTCTTAACCTACTCATTCTCCTTTAAATCAACATGGTTTGGGGACTTACATTATTTTAAAAGGAAATTTTATATTACTACCACAAATCAGAAAAATCCTCTTTGAAAATAGGTGGTAACTATAAAAATAAATAGACTGAAAACCAAAAAAAAAAAAAAAGCATATGGTTCTAGCTAGATGATGTTACCTGGAGGCTCAGTGACTGAGAACTTCTTTCTTCTGTTAAGACAAGAATGGAGAGATGTTAAAGACCTGCTAGCACCAGGCTGAGATTTTTCTCCTTGATATTAGAAAATTGCAAGGTGAAAACCTTGTCAATCCCTGAATCAGAGTTTTTGTTGTTTTTTTTTTTTAAAGATTTTATTTATTTATTTTGACAGAGACACAGTGAGAGAGGGAACACAAGCAGCGGGGGTGGGAGAGGGAGAAGCAGGCTTCCCACCAAGCAGGGAGCCCGAGGCGGGGCTCGATCCCAGGACCCTGGGATCATGACCTGAGCCAAAGGCAGACGCTTAACGACTGAGCCACTCAGGCATCCCCCTGAATCAGAGTTTTTAATGTACTGTTACCACCTAAAATGATATCGCAGATCATGCTCTGAGAAATACAGGATTTAAAAAAATCAAATAAAGAACATGGATCTAAAAGCCTAATGAACTCAATAATTCATTTATTCATTCAACTTATCATGTGCCCCCAAACTGAGATGCAGGTGACCAAAGCACACAAATCCTTGCCTGGGTGGACTCACCACGGAGCCAGATCTTTCCTTTCAACCTCTTCTATCATGCATACAGTCCTATCCACCCCCCCACCCCCACCACGTCCTTTTTTTCTGTCCCAGCTCTTCCAGCTTATTACCCTAGTCCAATGTAATTTTACTGTGGGGACTAGAAACTCCTTATCTCTTCTGACATCAGTCTGTTCCCTTTGTCTAAGGCTCAACCTTAGACAAAGATCCATGGGCAACACTTCTCCAAACCTCTAACAAATTTAAATATTTCAAGTTTCTTATGCCATTCCTGCAATTCCTATAGGATCAGAAGAGTGAGAAAGCCAGGAGACACATCTAAGAAATATTGTGAGGTCCAGGTTCCTGGTCATTTTTTCCTTTTGTGCTACTCTTTGGTAGTGAGTTGGTTTTAATCCCAAAATGTGCTCTGGGGCCTAGACTAAACAATCGGGTCACATAAAGTATCTAAACATTGCCTGGTAAAATTACTTCACTGAAGGTGGTTAATATAAAAGACATTTATTTTATTAACATGATTTAGTGTACTAGTATGTACTTTTCTAGGTTTCCATGTAAAATCTTGCCTTCAGTGTTATTACCAAGCCTGAGAACATCTTCAGAGTCAATATCTGTGATCTCCCCAGTTCACTGTCCATTTTCTCCATAGAAATTAATCTCACTGTAGATAAGCTGATAGCATGAGAACTCAATAACAAGGATTATGGCTTCATGTTCCATTTGTCAGAGGAAAACAGTTACGGCCAAGACCAGCTGTGTTAATAGGTCCCCCTCATCTTTATTGGAACAAATATAAAAAGTTGTCTGTAGTTAGAATGTGGAACCTCCAAATTCCCTTTGTTGTTCTGACTAAACTTCAGTGTAATTATAGAAAGTGCTTTGAGAAGGGGGTATGGTATACCTATTCCATTATCCTTCTAAATTTAGATATGATAAATTTTGGCATCCTCTAGGGGAAGAAAAATCTTAAAAACTCTGATGAAAGCAAACTCATGAGCAAATTTAATAAGTAATGGCAATGGTAAATTCCAGGAAAGAAAAGCTATTTACAGTGTATGCTAGAAATATTTGGAAACAATACTAGGAAATATGAATGTGCTAGAATGCATGAGTAATACATATTTTTTTAAAGTTTGCAGTGGCATCAGTGAGCATATATCTGTTGTCTTATTGAAAGCGAACCTGTCTTGTTGCTTTTTGAAAGCTTTACTGTGTGTGCCTTCAATTGCAAACTCCACTAGGGCTGTGTATAACCATATACTTCTGCTCACTAGAGTCATGTACCCCTCAGGGTAGTCAATAAAAATGCTAACTGAGAAGAGTTGAATTGCTCTTTTGATCTTGTCTTTTTCTTCCAGAGATAGCTTCAGGAGAGATGATACAGGCTGCCCTCTTGTACTTTTATTAAATTTGGAGATGAAGTCTTTTCTTGGCATGCAAGACAGCAGGGAACAGTCACACACCTTAGATTGGAAAGACAATAAGTATGTGTTTGTTTGCTGCCAGATTATCCATCAGCTTAATGCAACTCTGCAATTTCTCACTTTGCTCTAACAGTGTGTTTATAACAAGAATTTATAATTCTGCCATCTCACTCCTCAAGTGTGTGTGACCTACATTTCTTGCAATGGCTGCTTCTGAGTGGTTGGGTTTTGACATCTGGTGGAATTTCCTCTAAACACCTTAAGAGAAACTCATGTAGGCATTTCTTTTGGGGCATCCCAGCAGGTACCTGTCAGGCTCGGGAGCCTCATGCTCTTTTGAGCTGGAAAAATGCCAGTAGAACACAGTGTCAGAGGAATACTGCCAAGAAAATATTCTCGCTATGGGTAGCTGCAAAAAAAAGGACAATCTGTAAGATGGAGTACTTTCTTAGTAATTCTCTGGAAAGGCAAGGGATGATTTTTCCAGCACTAGTTCTTTGGACTAAAACCCAGGCTTCCTGTGGACATACCATAGCAAGAATTCCTGGCAACATAGCGGGGTCTCCAATTATGCCAGCATACACATTTATGTCAGAGACATCTATGAATAGGAAGGACATTGACACAAGGGCATTGACAAAGTTATGACTATTTTTAGATAACATCTAGTGTATGTATTTTCTCATTGGAAAACGATTCTCTATTTACCATAGGCTTTCTTAGACTACCGTGAAAAACGTGTTAACAACAAATGCCAAACAAAGATCAAAAGAGTTAATTTACTGGTGATTTGTTTCCATTTAAGTCAAAGAAGGTAAATTCTTGATTTATCAAATTGAGAAGTATGTTAATATAATTAAATTAATAAACTATTATATTAAATATATTAATCTGAAAATTATTTGAAATATTTAATTTCAAAGACATCAAGAAAATATTGAATTGTTCCAAAAATGTCATCCCTTCGGGTAGTGTAAAAGTTTTTGTTTGTGCTTTTTGTTTTGCTTTTTAATTCTTTAGGTCTTAACAGTATGCACAGGCTCCTATTAGTCAAGGTACTGAGGAATTCTCAGTGTATATACTCCTCTTTATTTAAAAATAAATATCATGAGCATGTAAGAATTTAAATTTGGGGTGTTGAAGATGGTAGTTGTTGATCAAATGCATCTGGGGCTAATATGCACTGAAAGTGAGGTTGGGTGAGTTCAGGAGAGGCCTTGGCAGCAAATTAACAGTGAATTATCGCTGTCATTTGTCTTAAACATTTTTCAAAGAATCCTTCAGTTGTCCTTGATAAACCATCACCAGTAAGGGAGTTGATTGAAGGATGGGAGAAGTAAGTGAAGTCTGGGGCAATTTTAATTTTTATTATCAACACTGTTCCATTGTATTGGATTTGAAGCCTTGCTTTCCATTTTTCTTTATAATACCTGATATTCCTGGGAGGGTAAATAAGACAACTGAGTTATGAGTTGAGCTACAATTTGAATTCCAAGGTAGAAATCTTACCCTAAAGCAAGTCTGAAGTTAAGACTGGGGAGAAGCTAATTAGCATCTGAGTTGCCCTTTCTCAACTCTCTTAATAGTAAATAACTCTGAAAGTAAAGGAATAGAAAGAATAGCTCCACTAAGTTGGGACAGGATCCAGGTAGTTTGTGCTGACTTAGGCCTGTTCTGTTCCAACAGGGATATACATAAGAGGAGCCATGAACCAGTTAGGAATTGTGTTCACGTAATAGACCCCTCAAACCCCCTCCACTCATACCAAACAAAAACCCAGTGGCTTAAAGATTATAGAAATTTTATTTTTCTCGCCAAACTAAAAGCTGGGAGGTAGGTAGTTATTAGCTCAAGAATTCCAAAGTCTAGGTCCTGCAAATCTCTTGCGCTTTTCTTTGTGGTCTTATGGTTACAAGACAGCTGCTCCATCTCCAACATCACATCCATTTGGCAGGCAGAAAGAAAGGGAGGGAAAAAGTTAAAGTTAAAGCTAACTTAGCATGAGTTTACTCCCTCTTTGAGAAACTGCTCAATCTACTTGTATCTCATTGGCCAGAATTGTGTTGCAGGACATCTTCTGCCTCCCAGAGAAACTGATTATTATTTTCTGGATGAGAACATTACTTGTCCTCACTTGCTAAACTGACGTTCTCTTAGAAAGGAAAATGGAAATGGTAGGAAATTAGTCTGTTATAAAAATCATATTATTAATGTTACCTCAAATAATGCTCAAATCTATACATATTTCTTTATTTCCCTGTTACCATGTTTAACAAATTAGAGAAGATATCCATTAACTGGATTGATCAGAGAGTGAATCATGAGGATGTGAGACTTGAAGATGAGTTTTGGAGTTTAGTTATCTTTGGAGAAGAAAGCGGCATATAAATTCTAAGCAGAAGGAAAGAAAGAATAAAAGCCCCAGGATGGAAGTGATCATCGTACATATGAGTGTGACTATGGTTATGGGCAAAGAGCCAATTAGGAGATCAGACTTGCATGAGCTGAGATGTTCGGAAAATCTTAGAGGTATTTCTTTAAAAAGTAGATTGGATGGAAAGAACAGTGTAGGATACTCAGATCTGATTGTTATACAGCATTATGGAGAAGCATGAAGCAATCCAAATTATACTCTCAGAGAAGCTCTAATTCTTACAGTCTGAAAAAGAAGGAAACTCATCACTCAGTGTAGCCTCCATCAATAGCTACTTAATATGCATTTTCCACTTCTATACTCATTATCTTTGAGGCCACCTTGAATTTTCTAAGTTTTTAGGGTAATTTATATTTCATCACCTTCCTGGAACATAGGAAGTACTCGTATATTTACAAAATCAAATTAAACTGAATTTCTGCCTGCTCACCAACGTTCATGGGAATGGCCCATGGCTCTTGCTCAAGGGTCAGGCGGAGGCTGCCATGCTGGTTCCTCCACACATGTCTTTTTTTCATAGACCACCTGGGTCAAAGGAAACTCATTCACAGTAGATGATGTGAACCAAATATATTTTCTCTTGAGAATTTAAGGATTTCTGAGAGTCTTCATAATTTCACTCTTAGTAACAGAACTACCTGTCTGGAAATAGGGTCACTGACAAGCAGATTCAAAGGGGAGGGGAGGCCATAAATCAGGAATAAGCAGAGGAAGCAGTTCTGCATGGAGAAAAAGTGCAAAGAGAAGCAAATAGGAAAGTGTCACACCAAAGATGTCAAAGTTTCCAGTTCTTAGAGGTTTGGCTTGACTTCACTTTTCCTTCAATGAAAATCTAGTGTCCTTTCAGTAAGTTTTCTTTTCTTAGACTGGTATGTATGGGTTTCTCTTTCTTGCTATCAGTTATACTTAACAAAGAGAAACATATTTTAATAATATTCCTCTTTATCCCTATTAGAGGGATGAGATTACATTTAAAAGAGGAGGCACTATTCTCTGTCTCAAATAAATAAATAAAATCTTTAAAAAAAAAAAAAAAGGGCACCTGGGTGGCTCAGTTGGTTAAAAGAGGAGGCACTATTGATACATTGTATCTTTTTAAATTCCAATAATAAGATTCCAACCATCTTATTCTTGCATGGTAAGCATCATCACTCATGGTTGAAAATTATAGAATTGATAGTGAAGTCTTTTTAAAAATGAAAGTTCTTGTCATCTCTGAAGTTCATGTAGACTGTCATAATCTATTATTAATTACATATTAGTTTAATTAATTATCACAATTCATCCAATCTTAGAAGCTCTAATAACATAGGATAGGAAGGACATAAGTGGATTTCCACATGTTTTATTGGGAAAGTTAGAAGGTTCTCTAGGGACCAATCAGAAGTGTGCTTAGTAAAAAGACCGCAAAACCATGGTTATGAGCTTCCTTCTCTATTGTTCTGAGACTTTTGGTCTTACCACAGATATCACAATCACTTCCTTGGTCTGTTGGATGAGAATTAACTCATGAGCCAAACCTGACCTTGAGTGGTTCATCAGAGTGAATCCAGAGATGCTGCAAAGCAAGCACTAATCACAGCAGAAGGTGTTGCCCCCACTGCTGGGGTTAAGCAGCTGTCTGAGAGAATGAATGAAGGTCAAAAGAACTGCCATCAGCGGGGTCATATAACTTGGTTTGGTGTGGTTTTGCCTTATGGAAGTCCTCTCTGTAATAGTATTACAGATGTTTAGATGAAAAGGACTTTTTTGAACTCTGATTAATTTAGGAAATCCTCCATTGGACAGTTTGAATATTGTCTATAGTAACTTATACTTGTGTCTGAGTCATAGCCCCTTGGAAAAGTGAGGTTTTAAGAAGTAGTGTGAATGGATGCAAACCTCCAGTGTTCTGCCCCTGAACACGGTAGAGCTTTATTTGGGTGGGGTGGGGGTGGAGAGAAAGGACCTAGCACTGTCCTTGGATTGGGTAAGGAGCATCTAGAGGCTTCAACTCAAGGGGATAGGGAAGATGTGAGGACCTGAGATGTATTGAGGAGATGGGAATTTAAGGAACAAGAAGAAATTCTCCTTTCTCACAAAATCCTTTTATCCCCTATCCCCAGGCCCCCCACCCCTGCCACTGTGTTCTGGTTGTTTTACTAAAGAGAGATGAAGAATTGTTGTGTATTGAGCACCTACTACAGCCCAGGCTTGGCTTTAGGCTATTCCATGTCCAATGCCAACCAGTCTACCAACAGTCTTGGGAAAACTTAGATGACCCTGTGCAGCAAGGTTGTCCATGGTGGTCTAACTAGTGTGAACTGCCAGTCATTGGTGAAAATTAGCCCATGTGATTGTAGAATCAGGAAAGTAATTATCCATTAGAAGGACTTAGAAATAACAAGTAGAAAAGTTGTTATTTCCTGTGGCTGGGCACATTTATTTTTGATAGTTTATACTGAATTTAATTTTTTTTCTTTTCCAAGAAGTTTTTTCAAAAGAGAGGCAGAGGGAGAATGAATTTCTGAAGACCTTAAAAATTATTTCACTAGTGAACACTAAGAAGTGTCAAATTTGGTTCTCAGGTTGGAACTCCAGCATTTTATACATGAATCTGATCTGTTTTCTGCCTACTAGAGGGCTGAGCTGCTGATAATTAGTCTTACGCTGTAGGAGTTCTAACTCTGCATCAAAATATATATGTGGTGTTCCTCTGCATGCAGTAGAGGTGGGTTATTTGGTTGTAGGAGTTAGCAGTTTAGTCTGTTTGCTGTAAGAAGAGGGGATGGTTATCCTCTCCTGGGAGGGATCAACTTTCACCTATAGTCTATATTATTATAAATCTTTTCTTTAGACATAACATATATTGAGTACCCATTTGTATTACAGTGTGCTTGTAGAACTTGAAAGAACTTTACTTCAGAGTTTTAGGTTTCTTATTAAAATTAAAATTTATTATAATTTACTAAGCGTAGATTATAGTGTGATAATTATCTGTCTTAGAAGTAATATATGAAAGAAGATATTACCAAAGTTAGCTCTTTATTTACACTTTCTTTTATGGTTTTTATTTTCTTTCATTTATTGAATATTCTGAAATAATCCTTAAAAATTAATATGCTTTGTTGAGAGATTTAAATAAGCACCTAAGAAAATCTATTTTTATATTAGAGAACAGATATTCTGGTTATGTACTTTGCATTCAGAGAATTTATGAAGGATAAGGTTTTAGGCATGTTTAAATTTCTTTTTAATAGGAAAATGAGGTTGATTTCCCATGTGAAGACTTAAAAGTTTTTATACATGAAGAAAATTATGTAACAAGGTGGTCTGTTATTTTAAGAATCATGTTATTTGGAAAGTGGACAAATAGATGAATAACATTATCTCTGACAAAAACACTAAAAATAAAGGTAATCATGAAGCCAATGAACTCCTTGTAATTCAAAGAAAAATCTGCTGTGTAATTAATTTATAATAGATAATTTAACATGAATTACTTCATTGGAGTGTTAGTTTTTCTCTGGTGGTGAGTTATTAGTAGAGTTCATTCAAATGGTGATTGATTAAAGGAAATTTATGGAATTTATGCCAGTGATATCTTAGAAATTCATAAATTTATATTTCTTGATGAGAAAATTAACACACTTGGTGAGAGTTTATTCACTTTTTCTGTAGTAATAACCTTATAATATCATTTGATATAGCAGAGGGTTTCAATTCTCCAAATGGCCACAAACTAATGGCAATTAGTGCTTGCAATTAGTCTTTTCCTTCTTCAAACTGGTACAAATTAAATTTCTTTGAATTTGAGAATCAGACATGTATAGGACAGGATGTTCCTGTTTGATATTTTATACTTTCTCATTTTCATGCACTGCTAAGATATTTTCTTGTGCTTTTTTGGCAAAGGGAGAAGTTAGCATAGCACAACTATTTTTTTTCTGACCTCATTTTATTCTTTTAAAAACTCAGTCTTTTGCAGCATCAAAGTGGCAAAAATAGAAGGATCTTAATTCACGTTTATAAGGTCTGTAGCAGATCTAGAAAACATCCCTGAGCACACACATCAGAAGTCGCAGGTCATTGAGGGAAATTGAGCAGAGGGAGTCAAGCTTCTAGGACATACTACTGATTATGTAGTTGATGGTTGTGGCTAGAAACTTTGAATAGAAACAGCATCATAATTGGTCTTCTTTTACTCCCTCAAGCTTGTGTACTCCTTACAGAGCTCATTCTGATGATGCAAGTAGAACAAAGATGGTTACTTCTTTTTTTTCCTTATAACTTCTACTACACTAGGCATTTTATCTAGCAATATATACATATATATATATATATATATATATTGCTGGAAGTCAATTCAATGTTGTGTAATATCATAAGCTGCCAGCTTATTGATTATTTTTAAATTTAAATGCTTCTCACTGGGTGATGCCACAATTCAGTAAACATTTGTGCAACATTTATATGCTAAGAGCTATGTAAATAAAAAAGGAGATTGTAATTTAGTAGGGGAAATGCCTATATTTGGTGACTGTAGTATGAAAAAGTATGGGTAAAATGAGTAAAAAGGCAAACAAAACAGACATTTAAGAAATATAGCATTAATTTTGACTGAGGCTTTGGGGTACTGTTGACATTAAAAGGAGCTTCCCAGAGGGAGTAATTGTTTAAACAGGACCCTGAAAGATAAGTAGGACAGGGGTGGGAGCATTCCAGGTGTAGGTTGGTGGTGAAGTGTGGCTATCGGTGTGTTCTAGGTATATTTGGAAGCATCAAATAATCCATATATTGGTAAATTGAGGCTAGACTATGCAAGGGGCTGAAGGCTGTGCTGAGGAATCTTGATTAAGGGATCCCTTAATCCCTTGATTAAGAGAATCCCTATTAGGGATTCTCTGAAGGCTTTTGAATAGAGGAATAATCTTTAAGGACAGTAACTCTGATGGCAGTAGGAAAGATGTAGATGAGAATGAGAAAGGAGGGAAGAGGGGCCCAGGCACATGGAAATATTTCTTAGGAGGCTACAGGTAATTCAGAGAGAAACAGTGGATTAAAATGAGAAGTTCATGGTGATAATGGGTTTTGGAGTATTATAGCTGGGGTTTGTTTGATGGCTGATTGGCCATAAAGGAGAAGGGGAAAGGAGGAAAAGAGAGGAGTCAAAAATTTTCTTCTTAGCATTTATTTGGACTTAGTCCCTGGGAGCTCTTAGCTAAAGGTGGGACTTTTGGAAGACAGTAGCTGAATAAAAAATTCCATTTTGGTCATGCTGTACAGGGGAATTAGTGGTATGTCCTTGTTAACAGTCATGCATTGTGATAAAAATAATAGTGATAAAGGTCTAGATAAGTTAAATGCCTTCTGACAATTGAAGAAAACACACATATACATAGGAACCAATTACAGCAAAACAAACGCAAAGAGGAGATGACAGAGAACAGGGTCATAAAAACAAGGAACAGTTCACAATGATGAATGCTATAGATTGGAAGAGTGGATTGAATTTTGAGAATTCATTGACTTTTCTGATTAATAGATCATCGGTGCCTTATAAGATAGTAATTTTTAGGTAAGCAAGAACATTCCAATTAAGGACGATAAGTACTTTTAGATTTATTTACTAATTTAGGAAAGTTTCAAGATGAACAGATTTGGTACCTATTCCGTGTCTCCCAATGGTTCTTTGCTGCTGACATCCATTATAGATACATGGGTTTAGGAGTGGCTAAGTTCCAGATCCTCTACTTGTATGCTCCTGTTCATGATATTTAAACTCTCGAAGCCTAAGTTTCTTCATCTGCTAAATGGAAATAATGTAATGTCTACCTCAGAGAATATTGGGAATGATTGATACAAGTGAAAGCATTTTATGAATTGTAAAGGAAGTCCTATACAAATGTTGTTGTTACAAAATCTGTATTGGCTTTTGATGAAATGGTGGATACAGAATGACAAACTATTAATCTGTTTCTGGTTATTGTTTCAAGGAGTGATTTTTCATTTTCTTACTTTTGGATGTGTTAGAAAGTGATTCCATATCTTACTTTGTGTAGGAAAATTTCTGGGGTTGTGTTTCTGGTCTCTTCCATCTCCTCAGGTTTTCTAATCATTAAATTTTGTTCTTTCTCTTCTTTTACTTTCATTCTTATTTTTCTCCTTCACTTTCTCTCTCCTCTTCAGTCATATTTTTATTAATGTGTTCGGTAAATATTTGTCGAACATCTATACGCTAGGAATTCTTTTTGGGATCTGAGCATATACTAGTCTGCAGTCTTTAATTTATGTGTGTTTACCAGGCAATTTTATGAGAATCTGCATTTACCCCTCGTACTTACTCTATCTCCCTCGGACAGAGCTCATTATTCATACTGTAGGGCCTCAGCTTAGTTCAGGTTTACTATTCCTAATCTACTTCATTTTGTCTAAACTCTGATCAATTTAATCAGAATTAGCAGAGATACTTAAATAGCATTCTGAAGAATGTGCAGAAACTTTTTAATATCATCTCTATAGTGATTTTCATTACATCCGGGTACACACAGCTCCCTATATGTGTTGTCAGAATTTGAGGAGAGTAAACTTTCAAAATATATATTTCAGCCTGAAAGTTGTTAAACTTCTATCTCCTTTCCTTATTCCAGAAGCATGTTTTCTACTCTCCACCCTCATTGCCCTGAATTGAGGAATGTTTCTGATGGAAATGGGCCAAATTCTTCAGTGTGTTAGAATTAGTGAAAGGGGCGCCTGGGTGGCTCAGCCGTTAAGCGTCTGCCTTCGGCTCAGGTCATGATCCCAGGGTCCTGGGATCGAGCCCTGCATCGGGCTGCCTGCTCAGCGGGAAGCCTGCTTCTCCCTGTCCCACTCCCCCTGCTTGTGTTCCCACTCTTGCTGTCTCTCTCTGTCAAATAAATAAATAAAATCTTAAAAAAAAAAGAATTAATGAAAGAAAAAAGGCAGAGACTCATTGGTCTCTTGGATAGAGATAATATGATGTGCATATGTCAGTGAGTATAAATATGTAATTTGATGTATATAATGAACATATTCCTGAAATCACAATATATTGACCTTTAGTAAATTAAATACTTAAATTGTAAATGTAGAAACAATTCAAGTTCTCTGACCTAATGTAAAACCCTCCAAGTGTCTTTTTAAAAATAATCATAAAATGAAGGATATAAATGTCCTTTTATCTCTGTAATTCTGTGATTCCTGGTAGTTAGGGATTCTTCCAATTTTTTTTTTCTTATAATTTTTTTCTTATACTAACAGCTTCATTGAGATATAATTTACATATTACAAAATTCTTCCATTTTAAATGTAAAATTCAGTGGTTTTAATATACTGATAGAGTTGTCTATCATCATAATTTGGGAACATTTTTATCACCCCCAAAAGAAATCCCATACCCATTATCACTCATGCTCCATTTTGTTCCAACCTCCTGACCTGTAGGCAACCACTAATCCACATTCTGTCAGTATAGACTTCCCTATTCTGTACTTTCCTGTAAATGGAATTATACAGTATGTTGTCTTTTGTGTCTGGCATCTTTCATTTAGCATAATGTTTCCAAGATTTATCCATGTTTTAGCATGTATCAGTATTTCATTAATTTTTATTGCCAAATAATATTCCATTGTATGGATATATCACATTTTATTTTTCCATTCATTAAATGATGACCATTTGGGTTGTTTCCACTATTTGGCTATTATGAATAATGTTGTTCTGAACATTTGTGTTCATTTGTACATACATTTTCATTCTCTAGGATATATAACTGGGAGTAGAATTTCTGGGTCATATGGTATATCCATGTGTAAATTTAAAATTCCCATTTTCCCAAAGTTATGCATCATTTTACATTCCCACCAGCAGTATATGAGGATTCTACTTTCTCCACATCATTGCCAACATTTGTTATTATCTGTCTTCTTGATTATAGGCATCTTGGTGTGAAATGGCATCTCATGTGTTTTTGATTTGCATTTCCCTCATGGATAATGATATTATGCATCTTTTCATGTGCTTATTGGTCATTTGTATTCCTTCCTCCCTCCTTCCCTCCCTCCCTTTCTCTATTCTTTCTTTCTTTCTTTCTTTCTTTCTTTCTTTCTTTCTTTCTTTCTTTCTTTCTTTCTTACTTTCTTACTTTCTTACTTTTTCTTTCCTTCCTTCCTTCCTTTCTTTTTTAACATCTTTCACAAGTGTGACTTTATTTTATTTTTTATATATATATTTTTTAAATTTTATTTTATTATGTTAATGTTAATCACCATACATTACATCATTAGTTTTTGATGTAGTGTTCCATGATTCATTGTTTGTGTATAACACCTAGTGCTCCATGCAGTACGTGCCCTCCTTAATACCCATCACCAGGCTAACCCATCCCCCCACACCCCTCGCCTCTAGAACTCTCAGTTTGTTTCTGAGTCTATAGTCTCTCATGGTTCGTCTCCCCCTCCGAATTCCCCCCCCTTCATTTTTCCCTTCCTAATATCTTCTCTCTCTCTCTTTTTTTTTTAACCTATAATGTATTATTTGTTTCAGAGGTACAGGTCTGTGATTCAACAGTCTTACACAATTCACAGCGCTCACCATAGCACATACCCTCCCCAATGTCTATCACCCAGCCACCCAATCCCTCCCACCCCCCACCACTCCAGCAACCCTGTTTATTTCCTGAGATTAGGAATTCCTCGTATCAGTGAGATCATATGATACATGTCTTTCTCTGATTGACTTATTTTGCTTAGCATAATACCCTCTAGTTCCATCCACGTCGTTGCAAATGGCAAGATTTCATTTTTTTTAATGGCTGCATAATATTCCATTGTATATATATACCACATCTTCTTTTTTTTTTTTTAAAGATTTTATTTATTTATTTGAGAGAGAGAGAATGAGAGAGAGCACATGAGAGGGGGGAGGGGCAGAGGGAGAAGCAGACTCCCCGCTGAGCAGGGAGCCCGATGCGGGACTCGATCCCGGGACCCCAGGATCACGACCTGAGCCGAAGGCAGTCGCTTAACCAACTGAGCCACCCAGGCGCCCCCCACATCTTCTTTATCCACTCATCTGTCGATGGACATCTTGGCTCTTTCCATAGTATGGCTATTGTGCATATTGCTGCTATAAACATTGGGGTGCACGTACCCCTTTGGATCACTACATTTGTATCTTTGGGGTAAATACCCAGTAGTGCAATTGCTGGGTCATAAGGTAGCTCTATTTTCAACTTTTTGAGGAACCTCCATACTGTTTTCCAGAGTGGCTGCACCAACTTGCATTCCTACCAACAGTGTAGGAGAGTTCCTCTGTCTCCGCATCCTCGCCAACATCTGTCGTTTCCTGACTTGTTAATTTTAGCCATTCTGACTGCTGTGAGGTGGTATCTCATTGAGGTTTTGATTTGGATTTCCCTGATGCCGAGCGATGTTGAGCACTTTTTCATGTGTCTGTTGGCCATTTGGATGTCTTCTTTTGAGGGGGCTTCTCTGTGCCTCCTGGATTTTGATGGCTGTTTCCTTCCCCAAATTAGGGAAGTTCTCTGCTATAATTTGCTCCAATATACCTTCTGCCCCTCTCTCTCTTTCTTCTTCTTCTGGGATCCCAATTATTCTAATATTGTTTCATCTTATGGTATCACTTATCTCTCGAATTCTGCCCTCGTGATCCAGTAGTTGTTTATCTCTCTTTTTCTCAGCTTCTTTATTCTCCATCATTTGGTCTTCTATATCACTAATTCTCTCTTCTGCCTCATTTATCCTAGCAGTGAGAGCCCCCATTTTTGATTGCACCTCATTAATAGCCTTTTTGATTTCAACTTGGTTAGATTTTAGTTCTTTTATTTCTCCAGAAAGGGTTTCTCTAGTATCTTCCATGCTTTTTTAAGTCCAGCTAGTATCTTTATAATCGTCATTCTGAACTCTAGTTCTGACATCTTACTAATGTCTGTATTGATTAGGTCCCTGGCAGTCGGTACTGCCTCTTGTTCTTTTATTTGAGGTGAGTTCTTCTGTGTTGTCATTTTGTCCAGAGGAGAACAGATGAATGAGAGAACAAAATGCTAACAGGGTAACAATGACCCTGGAAAAATATACACTAAACAAATCAGAAGAGAACTGAAACTGCGGGAAAAGAAAGGGAAAGAAAGAAAAAAAGAAAGAAAGAAAGAAAAAAAAAAGAACATGATCAAATATGATCAGGCTGGTGAATATATCAGTGCCACACACTAGATTTGGGGCATATTTTGGTCTGTTAGAAGAAACTGCTGGGGCGCCTGGGTGGCTCAGTCGTTAAGCGTCTGCCTTCGGCTCAGGTCATGATCCCAGGGTCCTGGGATCGAGCCCCGCGTCGGGCTCCCTGCTCGGCGGGAGGCCTGCTTCTCCCTCTCCCACTCCCCTGCTTGTGTTCCCTCTCTCGCTGTGTCTCTCTCTGTCAAATAAATAAATTAAAAAAATCTTAAAAAAAAAAAAAAAGAAGAAACTGCCTCCCAAAATTTTAAAGAAAGAAAAACTTATGTATGTACAAAAATAAGGGTAAATACAATGAGGGGTAGAATATGACTGTAAAGATGAAAATTATAAAAGATTTTATAAAAGGAATTAATAAGCTAAGAAGTTGGTTGAAAAAAGAAAGAAGAGAAATTTAAAAAAGGGGGGGTAGAGAATGTGATCAGGCAAGAGACTAGAACAAAGCCATACACTAGAAATTTAGGGTATATTTTGGTCTGTTAGAAGAAACTGTATCCCAAAATTTTAAAGAGAGAACAACTTATATATATACCAAAAATAAGGTTAACTACAATGAAGGGATAGAATGTGACTCTAAAAATGAAAAATAAAAAAGATTTGTTTAAAAAAAGGATTGATAAGATGTTGGTTGAAAAAGGGAAAAAGAAAAAATTGAAAAACAAAATAGAAAAAGAAAAAAAAGAAAATTAAAAAAATTAAACTTTGAAAGACTAAAGAATCAGGGGGAAAAAAAGCCATGAATTCTATGTGCTGTATTCCCCTAGCACTGGAGTTCTGCCATTCTCATTTATCAGTAAACTTGGTCTTGGCTGGCTGTTCTTGCTGATCTTCTGGGGGAAGGGCCTGTTGCCGTGGTTCACAAATGTCTTTGCCGGAAGCGGAATTGCCCCGCCCTTGCCGGTCCGAGCTAAGTAATCTGCTCAGGTTTGCTCTCGGGAGCTTTTGTTCCCTGCAAGCTTTCCGTACAGATTTGGGGGCCAAGAGTGAAAATGGTGGCTTCCCAATCTCTGCCCCAGAGGAGCCGAGAACTCGGGGCCCCACTCCTCAGTGAGCCCCAGAGAAAAGCAATCAATCACTCCCATCTCCCCGGTCTCCAGCTGCACTCCGTGCTCACCTGGCCTGTGACGGCCTGTGACCCAGTGTTTCTATCTCTGACTCACGACCACATGTGGGGTCTCCAAACCCAGCAGATCCCTGCGGTGCCCTCCTGCCCTGCTCCTCCCGGGGGAGGAAGGGGAGTCTCCCCAATCTGCCACTTGTTGGATCCCTGCTGGAAGAGCAGTGGCCCGACTGTGCCACGGATCATGGTTTATGGCAACCCTGAGCTAAGAACCCACTCCTCGGCTCCATCTCTGCAGCCGGCTTCCCCACTCCAATACCTGGGAGCTCTGCTGCACTCAGGCACCCGCAGTCTTTCTGTGACCCTGAGGGTCCTGAGACCACACTGTCCCATGAGGGTTCCACCCCTGCTTAGCCACTGGAGCGACGTCCCTCATTAGAGCAGACTTCTAAAAGTTCCGATTTTGTGCTCTGCAGCTCTATCACTTGCCGGTAGCAGCCGATGGAGGCCCCCTCCCCCGCTGTCTATCTTCCCGAATATCGCCTCGGATTCACTTCTCCGCTCGTCCTACCTTCCAGAAAGTGGTCGTTTTTCTGTTCAGAGTTGCTGCTATTCTTTTCTTCCGTCTCTGGTTGAGTTCGTAGATGTTCAGAATGGTTTGATCCCTATCCAGCTGAATTCCTGGGACCCCACAAAACTTAGGTCTCCTACTCCTCTGCCATCTTGCTCCTCCCCCCTTTCTTTTTTCCTTTCTTTCTTTCTTCCTTTCTCTTTCTTTCTCTCTTTCTTTTTCTTTCTTTCTCTCTTTCTTTCTTTCTCTTTCTTTCTCTCTTTTTCTTTCTTTCTCTCTTTCTTTCTTTCTTTTTTATTTTTAAGTAATGTCTCCACCCAATGTGGGGCTTGAGCTCACAACCCTGAGATCAAGAGTTGCATGCTCTACTGACTGAGCCTGGCACTCCTTGTATATCTTCTTAGAGAAATCTCTGTTCATAGCCCCTGCCTATTTTTACTTGGCTCATTATCTTTCTGTTATTTAGTTTTTATTATTGAGTTATAAAGTTTATTTCTGTATTCTAGATACAAGTTCCTTATCAAACATATGATTTGTAAATATCTTTTCATCTTCTGTGGGTTATCTTTTCACTTTCTTGATGTTATCTTTTGAAACACAAAAGATTTTAAGTTTGATGAAGTACACTTATTTTTCTTTTATTGCTTATGCTTTTGATGTCCTAAGAAACCATTACCTAATCTAAGCTCATGAAGATTTATACCTGTGTTTTTTTCTAAGAGCTTTATGGTTTTAGCTCTTACATTTAGGTATGTGATCCATTTTGAGTTGATTTTTGTTATATGGTGTGAGGTAGAGGTACAATTTTATTCTTTTGTCTGTAGATATCTGGTTACCCCTGCACCATTTGTTAAGTAGACTGTTTTTGCTCCTGTCAAAAATTAAGTGACCATAAATGTGAGGGTTTATCTCTAGACTCTCAATTCTATCACCCCTAACTGTATTTCCATTAGAACAGTAGTACACTATCTTGATTACTGCATCTTTGTAGCGAGTTTTGAAATTAGGAAGTGTGAATAGTTCACATTTCTTCTTTTTCAAAATCATTTGGATATTTTAATTTATTTGAATTCCCATATGAATTTTAGGATTAGCTTATCAATTTTTGTGAAGAAGCTAACTGGGATTCTGAAAGACATGGTAATGAATCTCTAGACCAATTTGAGGTATATTGCCATCTTAACAAAACTAATCTTCTGATTCAGGAACATGAGATATCTTCCATTTATTTAGGTCTTATTAATTTCTTTCAACAATATTGTATAGTTTTCAGAGTATAAATTTTGCATTTATTTTGTGTATTTATTCCTAAGCATTTTATTCTTTTAGATGCTATTGTAAATGGTACTGTTTTCTTAATTTGATTTTTGATTTACTCATTGCTACTGTATAGAAATACAATTGATTTTTATGCATTAATCTTTTATTCCAAAACCTTGCTGAACTTATTAGTTCTAATAGTTTTGTTGTGAGTTCCTTAGGATTTTCTATATATAAGTTCATGTCATCTACAAATTAAGATAGTTTCACTACTTCCTTTCTAGTCTGGATGCTTTTTATTTTCTTTTCTTGTTAATTGTTCTGGCAAGAATCCCCAGTGCAAAGCTGAATAGAAGTAAAGAAGAAGACATCCTTGCTTGTTCCTGATCATAGGGGAAAAGTATTCAGTCTTTCACCATTAAGTATGGTTCTAGCTATGGGTTTTTCATAGATGCCCTCTATCATAGTGAGTTTGTTCCCTTTTAATCCTGGTTTGTTGAGGCTTTCTTTGCTTACTCTGCCTTGAATGCCCTTTCTTCTCTCTTCTACCTCCTGAATTTTCCCAAATTCTCTAAGACCAGCTTAAATCTGGTCTTAGAGATTCATTGAATAATTCAATAAAGCTAATCCTCTTTTTTTTTCTGCTTCTGGCTTGTAGGGTTCTAAGTCATAAAGGAATGCAAGAAATTGACTTTGAGGCACTTTTTAAAAGACTTTTTTCATTTGGATAATGTCCAATTTTGAATTCAAGTCTTGAAGATCACAGAGTCCTCACAGATAATTCTATTTAACCTGTCATGTGATTTTCAAGCAGAAAACTCAGACAGTGAATTTGCATAAGCAGGAATGCTTTGCAAAGTACAAATTGATACACATCTGTTTGTGTAGTTAGTAATCAATGCATTTGCAAAAATCTAATAAAAATGTTTCCTGGACATACAAGATCTAAAATGATAAATATTGAATATCCTTCAGTAGAAAAGAGATTGTGAGCTATCTGATCCAGTGACATAAATTTTTTTAGTAAGATGCATATTAATTGAAACCTGAAGATTAATGATTTTTACATGCCTGCATATTAAGTCACAATTCACTTCTGCCACTTTTCTTCTCAAATAGTAGAAGTGTTGAGTTTTCCTTCACTTGGGCAGGTTAGCTTTTAACATTGTTTTACTTGTTTTCTTTCACTCACTCATTCATTTACTTAGCAATTCATTTGTTCAATTAATTTTTAAAGTGTGCATTTATACTAATTTCTACAGGAGATGTAAATAAAAACAGAAATCCTTATTCTGCAGAAATTTATAATTTATTAGAGAAATTAACATAATATGACTTGCAGTTCAATATGGCAGCCTAAGTACATGTGTCAGCTTCCCTTTGCCCCAACACACACACACACACACACACACACACACACACACATCAGCAGAAAGAGGAGACAAGCTGGGAAAACAAATACAACATAGAATAACTTTAAGTTTGTTACTGATGCTAACCAGTAGATTCTGTGACTCATAAACATAAATGGACACAAAATATTATTATATTCTTGAAAAGCCAGCAAAATGAAAGATGAATCAGTAGAAATGATTCCAGACCAAAAAAGATAAGTTAGGGAACAAAATAGAAGTGAAGAATATTCAATTAATATCTTCTAATGGTTTTTTAATATCCATAAGGTAAGACAAATGTGATATGGTAAAATTAAGAAAATAACCTGGGAATTTAAATATATAGAAATAAATTACAATAAAATTTGAATTGAGTAAGTCACAAGTTGCTTATAGTGGAAAATAAAGTAAGAATCTGAAAGATAAAGCCAAGGAAACTATATAAATTTCCTAAGAATAAATTACTACAAAGTCAATGCTGAAACAACAGAATTTTTTTCCTTCACAGTTCTAGAAACCAGGAGTTTGAAGGCAAGGTGTCAGCAGGGTTGGTTGGTTCCTTCTGGAGGCTTCCATGTGTCTCTCCTAGCTTCTGGTGGCTGCTGGCAATTCTTGGTGTGCGATGGCTTGTAGATCCATCATACCAACCTCTGCCTCTGTCTTCACATGGCCTCCCCCTATGTGCCTGTGTATGTGTTTCTCTTCTCTCTCTGAGGATTTGCCATTGAATCAAGGACCCACACTAATCCAGATTAGTCTCATATTCACCTTAATTACATCTTCAAAGACCCTTTGCAAAATAAGGTTATATTCTGAGGTTCCAGGTGGACATATCTTTTCATCCACTACAGAAACATATCACAGAAATGGAAAATATATGAAATCAAAAGTCTTTAAGGAACCAAAGAATAAATCCAGTTGAAGTTACCATTGAAAATATTTAACCCATGGTGTGGCATAGACATAGATTGATCAAAATGGAAAGCTATCCAGTCAGAATTGATGCTAACTAAACATTAGCCCAGGATTGCAAAGTGGATTATAGGGGCTGTGGAGCAGAGCAAATAATCAAAGAATTAGTAGAAGAAAATTTCTTTAGGCTTAAGAAAGGTTAATTCTTAATTTTGAAGGAGTCCAGTAAATGTCAAACAAGATATATGGAAAACAAAAACAAAACACTTAGGAGAAATTCATTTGGTTGCTTCCTAGGAGAAATTCCCTAAACCTGAGAATAAGGGAAAATCTGAAAATCTTCCAATGAAAATAAATGGTTTACCTACCGAGGAATGTTGGAAATATGAATCAGATTTTTATCCTAATCTCAGATGATAGAACTCAAAATAGTAGTATCTTCAATTAACAATCAGAAAAATTAGGGGAAAAAAGTAATAACAATAAGGAAGAAACTTCCTATTCACAGTTTCTGCAAAAGGAAACTGGAGTAGGTGGTGGAGAGGAAAACTTTTCATTTTATGCCTCTTTGTATTTTGTTGTTGTTATTGTCATTAAGAACAGTTTTAGATTTACAGCAAAATTGAGAGGCAAGTACAGAGATTTCCCATATACTCCCTATCCCATCTATGCAGAGCCTCCTCCACTTAGCAAAATCTAAAACTCAAAAAATTACAGGCTAGTTAACTTTAATTCGTTGGTAAAAAATGAAATACAGCAAATTAATTTGTGGCAAATTGAAGGTATATTTTTTGTGTAGAATTTTTAAAAACATACTGTTTTCTTTTTAATTATATGAGTAATGTAGAAATTCATTATTTTTATAGAAATAAGTAAATGGGACAAAGGTTCCTTTGAATACTTCCCCAGCCCCAATCTCTATGGATTACGTATGTATGTATATGTGTTATGTATATGTAATATACATGTCAATAGAGAGATCCCTAAGTAAATACATTCGTGGATGCATGTGAGTGTTTGATGTTTCTGTATAACTGGTATCTTACTACACATATTGTGCAACTTGGTTCTTTTCATTAACATGTGTTAGAGATCCTTACTATGTTAGTCCAATAAGATTTGCCTCATTGTTTTTAAATGCTACACAGGATCTCTGCCTGATGGATGATCATTTATTTTGCTCCAGCTTGTGTTCTTAAACCTCTAATCTGTGTTGAACCTTTTTGGGCATGCTCCATTGTGCCCACCTATGTGGAGATTTCTGTAGGGTAACCACTGAGTAATAGAGTATAATAGAGATTGCTCTGTTATAGGTCATACACCTTTTATGTTTTGGTAGACACTTTTACATTGCTAAATTAATTTGCTTGTCCAGATCTAATCCTATTGATATTACAAACTATTAAATCTTCAAAGTGGGCCTTGTGAAAAACATCTTGTTCCTGCTCATTTTAATTTCCTCAGTTACAAACTGTAGCCCTGTAGATAAGGGGGAAGAAAGAAAAGCAATATATTGGAAACGAAGATTTGGATTGGAATTACTTAGTTTTCTTACTAGTGAGTGTGGGAAAACTGCTTTGAAATATACAATGATCAGCTACTCAATTAGCTGTGGTACCAAAACAAAAAACCAGTAATCAGTAACAGCATCAATCTAAGAGACTTTTTTGAAGTTCCTCTGGTTTGATACTCTTAATTAAAAAAAAAAAGTGAATGGAATAAAAAGCATACTTAATAAAACTGAACATAGTTTAAGAATAATGGGGACCTTGGGCTGTTTTAAAAAAGTCACCACTGTACCTCTGAAACAAATAATACATTATATGTTAAAAAAAAAAAAAAAGAAGATAGCAGGAAGGGAAAAATGAAGGGGAGGAAATCGGAAGGGGAGATGAACCATGAGAGACTATGGACTCTGAGAAACAAACTGAGGGTTCTAGAGTGGAGGGAGTTGGGGGGATGGGTTAGCCTGGTAATGGGTAATAAAGAGGGCACGTACTGAATAGAGAACTGGGTGTTATACGCAAACAATGAATCATGGAACAGTACATCAAAAACTAATGATGTAAAGTATGGTGATTAACATAACATAATAAAATAAAAAATAAATTAAATAATCCATTCTCTTAATAAAAAAAAAAGAAGTCACCACTAAAATGAGGATCTTCCTCACTGGTGGTACTATCCAATGATGCATTCCAAGGATGTTTAGAATGAATTCAGTCAGCTGGTAATTGGCTCTTCTGGCTGGATACTTTCTACCCCTAGCTCTCCATAGCTTTTTTTGCTCACCTATGTCCCAGTTTCCTTATCTGTAAATTGGGGCTGTCTACCTTAAAGGCTCCTTGGGGAGGAATAATTTTAATATTTTTATTCTTAGCACAGTATAAACAGTGAAATGATAACTGCTATTATCATGGTTATTGTTGTTGAAATATAGTTTAAGAAGAAATATGTAAGAAAAACTCTTAAGACTAAATAAAAGAAGGATAATTTATTATAAAAATGTGACCAAAATTTCCCAGTCTTTTTTATTTTCCAGTATAGAGAATAGATGTGAGTTACTTCTGTTTTCATCTAGAATAAGCTGCATCTCTCTGCATTTATTCAGCACAGACTTAGAGAGCTCAGTGTAAAATATGGTCAGGGGGTGCCTGGGTGGCTCAGTTGGTTAAGCGTCAGCCTTTGGCTCAGATCATGATCCCAGGGTCTTGGGATCTAGTCCCGTATGGGGCTCCCTGCTCAGTGGGCTGTCTGCTTCTCCTTCTCCCTCTGCCCCCACCCCCCATGCTTGCTCTCTCTCTCTCTCTCAAACAAATAAATAAAAATCTTCAAAATATGGTCAGATTACCAAGATATATGTTTAATCAGTCACTATAAAAATTTGACAGAGGGCACAGCACTTACTCTTAATAGTGATGAAAATACCTAGGAGTGAGCCAACACACTGAGCTCAGTGGTCTCCTCTCTGGCCAAACGCAGAGATTTCAAAAAGATGAGGGATCACATATAAAGGAGACAACTAAACGTTTTTCAGACTGTGATCTCATGGCTAGCATTCTCATCTTCCCACATCTTTAATCTCCCTTTCAGAACTAACTCATATACCCCTCTAACTTTTATAGGCATAAAATATTCTTCCCACCATGAGTCATACTGCTACCATTGAAATCTGGGTCTAGGAATTATTATTTACATCTGAGTGTCGTCATTTTTTGCCCGCTCTTCCCCATGTCATTTATTTCAGAAAGCCACAGTGCTCTGTTAACTAGACATTTGGATCCAAACCTTCAATCTTTATAGTGTCTTCCTGTCAAATTGGTACTTAATGTACTGTCTGCTTCTGAACCCCTTTCTGGTCCCTCCTTTTCTTTTCTGATTTTATGTGCATCCTTTAGTTCTCTCCTTCCTTCTGGAAAAATACAAGTCACTGGTAGAGAGGCGCTTTCAATGATCATGCTGACCAGGGAGCTCCATTTCCTATGCTCCCCCCCATTGCTGAACATCTACTTTTTATTTCCTTTTGTCTTCTGTCACAAAAGTTTCTCTTTCTCTCTTTCTCCTCTCTCTTCTATTAGAAATAGATATGAAATGTTATCTCATTCTTTTTTTAAGAGGGAATTTTTATTGGGGTGCCTGGGTGGCTCAGTCAGTTAAACATCTAACTATTGATCTCAGCTCAGGTCTCCATCTCAGGGTCGTGAGTTCAAGCCCTGCATCAGCTCCACTCGGGGCATGGAGGCTACTTAAAAAAAAAAAAATTGATTTTTATTTCCGCATTCCCTCCGAGCTTCCACGGATGGTGGTAAAAGGAAGGCAGATAGTGTGTATTGAAATTGTCTCCTCCAGTCAAGCTGCCTCTGGGGCAAAACTCAAGATTCTGTGAGGCTGCTGTGTCCCAGATCTTTCCTGGAAATATCATAAGCAAGACCTTCTTCTCTGTCATCTGTCATTCTGAATCCCTGGAGTGTATTCTAGAATGTGCTGTAAATAAGGATGCTCTTGGTGCTACCTCCTGCACTTTGGTAGTCTGCCATCTTTCTAGTCTCAGGATTCAAGGTCTTGTAGGCTTGGCTGGACTCCACTTTGTACTTCTCCTGTTGGTGCCAAATTAACCAATCTGCCTTTCTATTTTGAACCTTCTCTGAAAGCTGTCCAGCAGTTTCTTATTGCCAAGGTCTCTGTCCCCAGTTTTAAAGCCTTAAGGCCCGTGTTTTCCCTTTTATGCCTCTGGCCTCATTGACCACCCTTGTGGCCAGGACCCTGTTTCTTTGGATGCTTTTCTACCTGTTTGGAAGTTTCCTCTCCGTGCCATCCACTTTCTGCCCTGTTTTCCAGTCCAAATGTAGGACAGGCTATTTTGGTTACTCTTTCCCCTTGATGAGCTCAGGACTAGGTATGACCCTGGACATGTTTTTTTGGTTTTTTTTTATGTGGGTGTCATAAGAGTCATTATTAGCTCCTCCATGATATCAGTTGAACATTAGCATGTTGGATAGTGACTGCATGTCCCCGAATACCTGCATCAAATAGAGGATTTTTGAAAACAGATCCTAAGAAGGAAACTTCTAATAGTGGAAAGCAAGTGAGGTGAATATTTTAAGATTTTTTTAAATTTTATTTTATTTTATTTATTTGACAGAGAGAGACACAGCGAGAGAGGGAACACAAGCAGGGGGAGTAGGAGAGGGAGAAGCAGGCTCCCCGCAGAGCAGGGAGCCCGATGCGGGACTCGATCCCAGGACCCCGGGATCATGACCTGAGCCGAAGGCAGTCGCTTAACCAACTGAGCCACCCAGGCGCCCGAGGTGAATATTTTAAAGAGGTGTCTTTCTTGTCTTTTTCTCAAATCATGCTTCTGGATACCATCTGATCATAAGATCAGCCCTGCCCTCCCTTTTCCTTCACACAGTTTCAAATTCCTGTTCATAATAATAGATAATTTCTCACGGCAGAAGAGTGGGGTTAGGGGCAAACCTGGGTTTGCATCTCATCCTGGCCACTTCTTAGGTGTGTGATCTTGGCCGATGTTTCTTCATCTCCGTTCCCTAGTTTCCCCCATGTATAAAATGGAATGATGATAGTGCCTCCCTCTCAGGGTTCTAGTAGGGATTACGTAAGTTAAAGCCTATCTTATTATTATCTTGAACCAAAAACTAAGTGATAAATTATGCTTACCATATTCACCTGAGCTTGAACTGATAAAAGACTAAATTTTTTCCTGAAGTTACATTTATCATGTCTTGATTCTGTACCTGTACACTCCTAGTATGTTTGTCCATGTTAAGGCCTTATAGTTTATCTTAGAGCACAGTGATCTTTTGCAAATATTACTTAATAAAAGCTTTTCAGTGAACTTGATAAACTGTTGGGTTTGCAAAGCTTTCAAAATCCTTAAACCCTAGGGTCTTAATCAGCCTGATTTAAGTGTTTGTATATTTGGTCTCCTTGTGAACTGCAACCTCTGCTTTTTATGTGAATGTAATCTGTTCTCCCAGAATGGTAAGGCATGAGCGAGGTCATCTATAAATGAAAATCCTTTGTAAACAGAAAAATGGTATGCAAATATAAAATATATTAATAGTAAGTAGTTTTATGGACTCAAAAAATAGTTGTCTTCAGGTGAAAATAAGGCAGTTGTGGTTAGATTCACATAGTTAAAAAAGCCTTGAAGATGATAAAAAAAAAAGTGCATGAGATGTTTGCCTCTAATTTGGTGATCAAAGACTACAATTACTTACTTGCTTCTTAACTGTCTTTAGCTATTTATCAAATTTTAATCATGCTTAACATAATTTTTTAATATATTGAGATTACTAGAGCATAATTTATTGCCCACTAACTTTGATTTGGGTAAAATTTGTACAACTTTGAGGAAAAGCGGTGACCCTTCCTCTCAGGCTCAAGGTAAATCCACTTACATAACAGGTAAAATGTTATATGCTTTACATTTGGTAATTCTTTATTTTCTAGTTTCTCACCTAGCCTACCTTCACCGTCAGAAGATCTCACCAGCAAATAGCAATTCATTCATTCAAGATATTCCTGCTGATGTGGAAAAATAGGAAAGAAATGTCACTGGAACCCTAATAGGCTTTTGTAAATCTTGGTTTCAGTATTGTACAAACAGCCTTTGTGCTCTTAAGTCCTCTGATAGTCTTTAATTAAAGGTCTCCCAGCCCTCCCAGGAGGCCTGAAAATGGCAAATATGTAAGCTAAAATAAAATGTACTATTTTATGGAATGTGGTTTTAAATGCCTTTTCAAGACGTGTAAGAGTATTTGTCAACTGCTGTTAATTTTTACTAAAATCAGAACTTACGCCCTTCATTTTAACATGTGTGTACGTATGTATGCACTTGCATTGTATCCTACCAGTTCCCTAAGAGAGATTTGAAAAAGAATATGATATATAACATAGGCACAGTAAAACTAATGAATTTTAATAGACATTACTCTGGAACTTGGGAAAGAAAAAGAAGCAAATTTGTTCAAGAGGCTAATATAGTTATGTAACGAGTAGCTGATTTATTTCACTTTCAGGTTCCTGGAAGCCAGGGAATAAATGGAAATAGGCTGAAATTCTCAGTATCATAAAGGAAAAAATATGTCAAATTCTTAGTGTACTGTATTATGAATGTGTTTATACATACATGATTCATCACACATGGGAAAAGACTTGCCAACACAAAACATATGCCTCTTTTACTATTTATATTTTTAATTACTTCACTTAGGTTGACATAAAAGCTTTTTTCATTCCTTGGGCATATTCTCTCTGTGCACACAGTTTTGGGTAGCAGCAGAATATGGGTGATAGGGAAAATTTTGCTGTAGAGAAAAAAGTGAAAATTTTGAGTTTATCTAATTCTTAGAATATTGGCTGTATAATTAGGAGTCTGACTTGTTGCACAGTAACTAACTATATCAATAATTGGGAAGTAAAGTTAAAAAAAATTAATTTCAAAGTTTGGAATTTGTCTAGAAAGTGAAGACCTTTATTTTCACTATAGCTACTTGGAGTTTGATTCCCAAAGCACAAATCCCTTTAAAAATCTTAGCCTAGGAAAAATTTGTTAAGCAATAATAAGAGGGAAAGATGATGGATTTCTCAACTATAATAATATAACTTGGAACAGGGGTTCAAGTCAGAAACATATATTCTTCTTGGTTGTTAGTGACATACATTGACCATTTGAAAAAGAATAGTAGAGAAAATATTTTCAAGCAAACCAATATACTTATTTTTACCTTTCTAAAAATGTTTGAAAAAATGAAGTAAAGGAAAGCAACTCATAGGGACTCATAATTGAGAGCCATGAATTAAATGAGAAAGTGTAGGGGTAGAAAATAAAAACAAATTTCTCCTCTGGGTAAAAGGATGAAGACTCCAGCAGATGGCTTCTTAGATTAATGGCCTCCTTTGCATATTCAGATGTAGAATAGAAAGCAATATACAGATTGGCATATACTGTTGTATTTTTGTCAGCATTATTAAACTTCTTTTGGAAACCTAGGGGCATTTAGAAGTTTTAAAAAAGTTTTATTCTGCTTAAATTAGGTTCTAGTCTGAACACAGACATTTTTAATGTGAACCCTTTGTACAGGTATTTAAATAGTGTACCGTGGCATATTTTAATATATCATGATGAGTAGATTTTATGTTTTCATTATGAAAAGTAAAATAGAAAAAATAGAGAACATTTACTTAACAATTTATCTTTATTTCAGTCTATTATGTACTTTGATCTTCAGAATCAAATAACTTATAATAAAGTTGTGGAAATTCATGAACTAGCTGGGAGCTATTTAACTGTACAAGACTTTGTGTTTCATGCTGGTTTCACACCATTGTCATACTCTATAAAACCAAATATGTAAGTTAATTTTCAACTCTATTGGAATTTTGAAGATTTCCAAATTTCAGTCCCTGGGGGAGTTTTATTTATTTTTGGTTGCTTATGTTGTCAAAACAAAAGTTAATTCTCAAATTTTATCAAGTATCCATATGGTAAATCTATCTCTTCTGTCAAGTTTTTCCCCAAATATGTGTCAAATAGCACTTATACAATACTTAATACATGGAACATGCTTTGCATTTTATTTGTTTGATCCTCCAGTCTTGTCAGGAAAATAGGGAAGTAATTATTTTTATCTCTGTTTTTCCAGTAAGGAAACTGGGGAGCAGATAGCTGGTAAGTGTCATGTATTTCAGGTTTCAATAGCTCAACTCTTTCCTGGGTTCCATATTGGAATGCCCTTAGCAGATTTCCTCCCAATTTTGAATGGGAGGAGATTAGAAAGTCAATATCTGTAGAACATAAATGTCTAAAAAGAAGAGGTTGAGCAGAAAAAAAAAATACAAAAAGAGCTTGGTGTATTGCTTTTATGGTGAATAATTGATCCTCTTAACTAACCAACTCCAGAATAACTGAGTGCTATCTTTATACTCAGCATCTCAGATGTCTTTCCCATGTCTGAATTTTTTTTTTAAATTAAGATGATGATGTTATTTCCTAGAACTGACTTCTCTGCAGGCCAGTTGCAGATTCCAAATATCTGGGCGTCAGAATTCAATGCCAGTTCCAGAAGATGTAAAAGGTAGAGAGCTATTTGTATCCTTACTAGGTTTCCCTTCTGGGCTGTGGTGTGCTGCTGGTGTATGTGTGTTAGAAACACATTCTGTTGCTTTAAAACCACAGCAAAAATTGAGGCAGTTATGGCCATTAATAAAAGGCTGATAGCTTCATCTTTTAAACTTACTTTTCTCTAACATGTAGTTCAGTGTCTTTGCATATATGTCACTCCTGCCAGGTATGGATATCAAAGCCACCAATCACTATTTTCCATGTCATTTAGTCTCCCAGTCTATTTGTTGATTCTCTGAAAGTGCTTGGTAATCAAAAGTGCATAGTCAAGGGAGGGCGTGTTAGTTAGATGTGTTCCTGAATTGACAAGTTTGTTTATTTAAACCTTGAACATAACACTGGTTAAACATCTGTGGAAAAATGCAAATCAAAGCCTGTGCAAATTATGTCACCATCAGCAGTCTCTCACGGAACTGTAGGCTTTAGGGTTTCCCATTTCCCCATACGCCCTATGTTGTGGAAAGGTAACAGCAAAGAGACTTTATCTCTGACTGATTTCCTGACTTGTTTTTTTCCCCTTCCAGCTTTATTGAGATGTAATTGAGATAAAACACTGTGTAAATTTAAGGTGTACAGAGTGATGATTTGATACACATATCTATTGCAGTATGTCTACCATAGTAAGATTAGTTAATACATCCTTTACCTCACATAATTAGCATTTTGTTGTGACAGTGAGAACATTAAAGCTCTACTCTCATAGCGACTTTCATGGTCTTGTTAACTACGGTCACCGTGCTCTACATTAGATCCCCAGAACTTACTCATTTTATAACTAAAAGTTTGTACCCTTTGACCAACATCTCTTCATTTCCTCAAGCCCTCAGCCCCTGGTAACCAACCACCGTTCTGCTTTATGTTTCTATGAGTTTGATATTTTTAGATTACACATATAAGTGGCATCATACAGTATTAGTCTTTCCTTGTCTCACATATTTTATGTGGCATAAGGCCCTCAAGATCTATTCATGTTGTCATAGAAGGCAGGATTGTTTCTTTTTTATGGCTGAATAATATGAGTGTATGTGTGTACGTGTGTGTAACACTCTTTATCCATTCATCCACTGATGGACACTTAGATTGTTTCTGTGTCTTGGCTATTACAAACAACGCACTGGTGTAGCCTGCCCTTTAAGGCCATCTAACCAGCATATAAGATGCCTGCACCAGGACCTCCCCTAATACTTCATTGCTTCTTTTTTTTTTTATTTTTTTTTATATTAACATATAATGTATTATTTGTTTCAGGGGTACAGGTCTGTGATTCATCAGTCTTACACAATTCACAGCGCTCACCATAGCACATACCCTCCCAATGTCTATCACCCAGCCACCCAATCCCTCCCACCCCCTCCACTCCAGCAACCCTCAGTTTGTTTCCTGTACTTCATTGCTTCTATTCAATTTCCTAACCTCCTTTTCTGTCTGTCCTACAACCTACAACCTACAATACTTATTTTTAAAAATAATTTATTGAGGTATAACTGGCATACAGTAAAAGCTCAGATCTTAAGAGTACGGTTTTGTGGTTTTGACAAATGTGTATACATGTAAGCAGCACACTAACCAAGATGTAAAGTATTTCCATCATCACAGAACACTCCCTCCTGTCCCTTTGCCATCACTTTTACTCCTCTCTTTCGTTCAGGCATCCACTGATCTAATTTTGAGCACAACAGATTAGGTCTGTTTGCTCTAGAACTTTATATAAATGAAATGCTGACCTCTTTCATTCAAAATAATGTTTGTGAGCTTATCTATGGTGTTACATGTATAAACAATTTCTTCATTTCTATTTCTGAGTGAGATTTCATTGTATCACTCTACCATAAGTTGTTTCTCCATTCACCCGTTGAAGGACATTTGGGTTATTCCCAGTTTGAGACTCATATAAACAGTGCTATATGAGATTATGTATACAAGTCTTTTTGTTTTAATAAAACTTTTTATTTTGAGACAATTGTAGATTCACATGCAATTTTAAGAAGTAATATGGAGAGATTCCATCTACCGTGTATTCAGTTTCCTCCAGGGGTAACATCTTGCAAAATTATAGTATGTTATCACTACCGGGGAATTGGCATTGATATAATTCACTGATCTCATTCAGATTTCCCAGTTTTACTGATTTGTGTGTGTGTGGGTGTGTTTGTGCATGTGTGTGTGCATGTTCATATTGCATTTATTTCTAGGCAATTTTATCCTGAGCGTAGTTTTGTATATCGACCCCTGCAGTCGGATGCAGAACAGTTCTATTACCATGGAGATCTCTCACATTGCCTTTTTATAACCACAGGCATCTCCCCCATCCCTAACCCCTGGAAACCACTAATCTGCTCTCCATCTTTATAATTTTTTCACGTCAAGTATATTATATAAATGGAATCACACAGTATGTAACTTTTGAGATTGGAATGTTTTACTAAACATAATTCCTTTGAGATTTATCTAAGTTTTACCTTTACCAGTGGTTGTTACTTCCTACTGGACGTTGTTTCCAGTTTGGGGCTATTGTAAATAAAGCTGTCATGAACATTAGTGTAGTGGCTTTTGTGTGAAAATAATTTTTCATTTCTGTGGCATAAATGCTTGAGAGCACAATTGCTTGGGTCATGTGGTAATAGTAAGTTTAGTTTAAAGAAACTGCTAAACTATTTTCTAGAGTGTCTGTACCATTTTCCATTTCCAGCAGCAGAGTATGAGTGATGCAAAACCTCTACATCCTCATCAGCATTTGATGTTGTTACTTTTTAATTTTAGCCATTCTTTATTTCATAGTGATATCTCATTGTGGTTTAATTTATGTCTTTAATGGCTAATGATGCTGAACATCTTTTCATGTGCTTATTTGCCATCTGTTTATCTGTTTTGCTGAGGTATCTCTTCATGTCTTTGATCCATTTTCTGTTTGGAGTTTTTGTTTCTTTACTGTTCACTTTTGGGAATTCTTCATATATCTAGGGACTAGTCCTTTATTGGATATTTTCTCCCACCTATAGTTTGTCTTTTCATCCTCTTATAAGGGTCTTTCACAGAGCAAACATTTTTAATTTTACACAAGTTCATCTTACCAATTTTTCCTTTTGTGGATCATGTGTTTGGTGTCAGGAGACTATTTGCTTAGCTCTAGATCTCACAGATTTTCTCCAATGTTTATTTCTAAAATGTGTTTTTTTTACATTTAAATCTGTCATCATTTTTGAGTAGATTTTTGTATAAAGATGTGTGTGAACCTTAGTCAAGTCTCGTTTTTTTTCTTTTTTTTTTTGACTAAAGATGTCCAATTGCTCCAGCACTGGTGGTGTGTGTGTGTGTGTGCGCGCGTGTGTGTGTAAATGACTCTCCTTCCATTATATTTCATTTGCCTCTTTGTCAAAAGTCAGTTACGTATTTTGTGTGTCTATTTTTGGGTTCTCTATTCTCTGCCATTGAGCCCTTGTCTTTGCCTCCACCAATACCACACTGACTTGATTATTGTGGGTATACAGTAAGCCTTATTATCAGCTAGAATGATTTTTCTCCTTACTTTTTTCTTCTTTACCAAGACTATTTTAGCTACTCTAGGAGCTGTAATTTTCCATATAAGTTTTAGAGTAAGATTGTCAATGTCTATGGAGATGGAATTTTGATAGGAATTCTATTAACACTGTACACCAATTTGGGGACAATTAACACCTTTAATATGTTGAGTTTTCCAATCCATAAGCAAGGTATGTCTATTTATTTATTTATGTCGTTGTTTATTTCATCAGTGTTTTGCAATTTTTTTAAAAAAAATTATTTTTGAGAGAGAGAGAGAGAGAGAAAGAGCACCTGTAGGGAGAGGTAGAGGGAGAGAGGATCTTAAGCAGGCTGCATGCCTGTCATGAAACGTGACGCAGGGCTTGATCTCACAACCCTGAGATTATGACCTGAGCTAAAACCAAGAGTTGGACACTTAACCGACTGAACCACCCAGGCATCCTGTGTTTTGCAATTTTGAGCATGAGATCCCATACATGTTTGTTGATTTTATACTTAAGCATTTAATTTTTTTAAAAGTGATCCTAAATAGTGTTATTTTCTGGAAAAAAAAAAACTATCAGAAGACTTGCACAGTGCTTACCTTCTCACTGTATAACCTATGATACAGAGTGAGCATCTTTTTATATATTGACAAATTGTCATGTTCCTTTCTAAGTTTAGATCAGCTTCCAATGTTTTAATCTGTGTACCTTTAATGTCATAATATATCTCTGAGAGTAATTTTAAGAGGAAGTTTTTGGCAAGGGTGACTTCTGGGACATTATCACCTTTTCCATCAGAACCACTTTTCTCATTTATTTTGAAAGTTCCTCCCTGTGCTTATCTAGTTTCTTGAATGGTGGCAGTGTCTACATTCCCACCATTGAGTATTTCTTCTGTAACCTCATTTACATTTGATTAAATTTCAATTCCAGTGTTGCCATTTTTTGATCTTTAATACTTTTTCATCTTTGTTGGCCAATTCTCTCTTTCACTTATCCATTTTTATAAAATAGCGCTGTGTTTATCAGTGGGAGACAAGGAAACATCACAAGTCTATGCTTTGCTTCTGTGATAACAGATACACCATGACCAATCACTGATTTAAACAGAAGTGATGTGATCAGTTATTGATTGTCATCTGCATCTGTTTTTTATATAGTGATTTGTGGACTGAAGGGCCGATAGCAAAGTTTGTACTTCATGCAATTACTTACAATTCATCTATATGGTAACTAAAATTTGAACTATGTTGTTGAGGGACTGGTGTTTGTAACTAAACCATGACTGAACCCCATGCGTACTGTAAGTGTGCATACTGCCTGTGTGTGTGTGTGTGTGTGTAATACCATGCCAAGATGTGTGATAATTGCCATGAAGTAAAATGAAGAATGAATGGGGATATTGAGTGTGCATGAGGAAGTGCTGTTTTATATAATTATGGAAGTCCTCTTGATGAGCTAATGTTTGATCAAAGACATCCAAATGAAGTGAAGAAATAAAGCATTGCTAAGATCAGGATGAAGAAATGTTATGTGGAAGGAATAGCAAAAGCCAAGCCCCAGGGGCAGGAATGAACTTGCAGTGTTCAGAGAACGGAATGTCGGCCAGTGCAGCTAGCGTGAGCGAGAGGAGAGTAATCAGATTAGCTTGGGGAGGTATGCAGAGAACAGATCATACAAGGCCTTACAGGCCATAGTAAGAACTTTGGATTTTATACTTTGTGTGATGGGAATCCACCAGAGTTTTAAGCAGAGGAGTGATATAATTTTATGTGCATTCTTAAATCATTCTGACAGCTGAACTATAAAAATTGGCTACAGGGCAGCTATAGTGGAAGCAAGGAAACCAGTTGGGAGGCTTTTGCAACAGTTCAGGTGAGGAAAAATTATGGTTTGGGTCAGAGTTTTAGCAAAAGAGAGGGGAGAAGAAGCCAGCTTCAGGCTATATATATATATATATATATATATATATATATATATACACATACATACATACATACATACATACATACATACATATATATCCTAAAGACAGAACTGAGCAGACTTCTTACTAGATTGGGTATGGGCTATGAGGAAAAGACAGGGATTAAGGATCATTCCTAGTTTTTGGCTAGGGCAACTGAGGGTATAATAATATCCTGTACAAAGATGGAGAAACAACAGATGGAAATGGAGGATACAAAGTTCTCTTAGACATGGTAAAGTGAACTGCCTGTCATCACCTATTTAGAGACCAGGGAAGGGATGTGAGCTAGAGGTACAGATGTGGGACTCCTTGATATAGAGATGTTACTTAGAACCCAAACCTGGATGAGGATCCTGTAGGGAGTGACTAGAGAACAAGAGAAGGTGAAAGACTATCTGAGGCCACCAACTACACAGGTGAGATAGAAAGGGAAACTCCAGCTCAAAAGAGATGATCAAGAACTGCCCGTGAGGCTGTGGGGAGACCAAGAGGGCACAGTGCTCAGAAACCAAATTTTGATAGTGTTTCAAGAAAGGGGAAGTTAACAGTTTTGTCAAAATGCTCCCAGAAGGTCAAGTAATGTGGGCTAATTAACCATCGAATTTGGCAGTATGAACAGGGATGTTTTGGCAGAGTGATAGGGCATAAAGACCAGTTGCGGTAGCTGAGGATCGGCCGGGTGGTGAGAAAATGGAGAGAACAAATACTGACCACCTCTTTGAAGAGATTTGTTATAATGGGGAAGAAAGAAAAATGAGATACTATTTGGAGCAAGGTATTAGGTCTAAGGAGAGGTTATATATATATACATATATATATATATTTTTTTTCCTTTTCAGAATATTAGGTTTATAGGCCTGAATTTAGTTACCACAGGTTAGTTAAATAACACTGGACCCTCAACAGCACTGTTCCAATTTCAGTATTATTAACTGTGACTAAAGCACAGACTTTGCTGCTACCTTCCCAGTACACAAATTGTGATGTAATTAATCTGTGTGCATCTTGAACAGTGACAGTCATATCGCTTCTTTCAAAGTGTATTAGTGACTGTGAATCTGGTATTTGGCTCATGCACAGACTGCAAAGCATAGAGGTGGGTTGCTTATCTCTCAGTGATATACCCATACACTTGGGTTTTTAAAGCAGTCTTCTAAATGAATGATGTTCCAGATAACCCTGATCCTCTTGTGGACTTGAATAAAATGTGAAAGTTTGCTCTTTCAAACACAACTTCATTAATTCAGCCAGTGGACCATAGAACTAGTTCAGTGTCCAAAACCTCTTATCTTACATGGACTTTCAGACAGGGTATTGAATTAAGATCATGCAATTTTTTTTTACTGAGTTTTGGAAAAAATAAGACATAATGCATACAACTGAAAGTATTCAAGTATCATGGGCGGAAGTAACAGTGAATAAAATGCGGGCAGCATGGCAAAATCTTTTAACTTTACAAATAACTCTGCAGTATTTGAATTAAGTGTAAATGTAGTTATAGAAGAAAGGACTGACCTGGAAATGTTAACACTGTTTATAAGTGTTAACGCTATCTAGATTTGAGGGACTCTAGATATGCAGCCATTTAGTGAATGCAGACTTATCCACACAGATGAGAAAAGTGGCTGTCATGTATGAAGATGTCCCTAGGAAGTGATGCTGGCAAAAAACTACATTGAAGCAACTCTGGGGGGCATTTCATGACTTTGGAAAATGTAATGGATAAAATGTTGGAGGCTGATCCAAACTTAGAAACAAGTATGACAATTTACCAAAGCACAGAAAAGACGCTTGCTTTGTATTCTAAGTCATAACAATAGGAAGGAGGCAAGTTTGAAACGCAGTTCGAATTACTCTTGCTAGATATTTTTACAGAGAAATAAAACACTTGAAATTCTCAATATTTCTAACATTTTAAACTAGAGTATACTAAATAAACATTAGTTTTACTATTTTTTTCCTTTCCCTATACATTTATAACTGACAATAGGAGAGTTTTTTTAATGTTTTGATTAAAAAAATTTTAAGTCATGGACAATTGTAATTTTTTCTATTGATTATTAAGATAGTTTCATATGGTTGCAACTTTGCATGTTCCTTTTCATGGTCTCACAGTACCATGCCAAGCAAGGACTGCATATATTTATATAATGTGATGGTTAATTTTGTGTGTCAACGTGGATGGGCCATAGTGCTCAGATACTTGGTCAGTCTTCTGGATGTTTCTATGAGGGTGTCTTTTATTTATTTATTTTTTTTAAAGATTTTATTTATTTGACAGAGAGAGATACAGCAAGAGAGGGAACACAAGCAGGGGGAGTGGGAGAGGGAGAAGCAGGCTTCCCGCAGAGCAGGGAGCCCGATGCGGGGCTCGATCCCAGGACCCTGGGACCATGACCTGAGCCGAAGGCAGACGCTTAACGACTGAGCCACCCAGGCGCCCCTATGAGGGTGTCTTTTAGACTGACATCTAAACCACTGAACTTTGAGTAAAGCAGGTTACCTTCCATAATGTGGTAGGCCTCATCTAATCAGTTGAAAGCCTTAATGGAACAGAGACTGACCTCCCCCAAGTCAGAAGGAATTCTGCCTGCAGAATGCTTTTGGACTCATACTTCAACTCTGCCTTGAGTCTTCAGCAAGCTAGGCTACTTCATCAGATTTTGGACTTGCCAAGCCTTCACAATCACATGAGCCCATTCCTTAGGATAAATCTTTCTCTCCCTCTCTTTCTCTCTCTCTCTGCACACACACACACACACACACACAGTCATCTAGTTTGTTGTTTCTCCGGAAAAAAGATAATATATATTTTATGTATAAGTATGTATTTGTGTCTATATATGTATATGTATATGATGTGTGTGTGTGTGTATGTGTGTCTATATATATATATTTTTAATGGAAGCTCATTGGAGACAAAGGCTTTCTATTGGTCATTGTTATGTGATCCAGACCTAGAACAGAGGTGGGCATACTAACAAATATTTGTTTAAAAACACAAATTTTGGGGCACCTGGGTGGCTCAATCAGTTAAGTGGCTGCCTTCGGCTCAGGTCATGATCCCAGGGTCCTGGGATCAACTCCTGAATCCAGCTCCCTGCTCAGCAGGGAGTCTGCTTCTCCTTCTGCCTGCCTGCCACTCCCCCTGCTTGTGCTCTTTCTCTCACTATCTCTCTCTGTGTCAAATAAAATCTTTAAAAAAACCATAAATTTTATCAATTGGAATAACAAAGACAGTTTCTGAGTCCTTTCACATCAATTAGCTCATTTGGTTTTGTCAAAGATGCAATAAGGTATATAAATAGAAACTACCACTACTTTACAGAGAATAAATGTAGACCTGGAAAATTTAAATCAGATTTTGGTGCTGGAACTAGGTTTCTTGCCTCTTAATCTGTGTTACACGACAAAGGGAGATATAAATGTCAATTTTTCCTGTTTTTGTTTGGTGTTTGAAAAGAACTTCTTTTTATTTTTGGGGCGCCTGGGTGGCTCAGTCAGTAAGTGTCTGCCTTCGGCTCAGGTCATGATCCCAGGGTCCTGGGATCGAGCCCTGCATCGGGCTTCCTGCTCGGCGGGAAGCCTGCTTCTCCCTCTCCCACTCCCCCTGCTTGTGTTCCTTCTCTCGCTGTCTCTCTCGCTGTCAAATAAATAAAATAAAATCTTTTTTAAAAAAAAGAAAGAAAGAAAACTTCTTTTGATTTTTGTTTCTCTTGGGCTGAAATAAATTTGCCAAAGGTATTGTGTGGTGGATAGGATTGTTGCTGGTCTCCCCCAGCATCATCCCCTCAGGTAAGAGTGGGTGGGGCCTCTGCAGACTGTCCTGAGGATACCTTGTTTCTGTAGAGGAAATGTGGCTGCAGAAAGCATTTCCCCTTTATCCATTCATCTGTTGAAGGGCATCTTGGCTCCTTCCACAGCTTGGTTATTGTGGACATTGCTGCTATGAACATTGGAGTGCTTGTGCCCCTTCTTTTCACTACATCTGTATCTTTGGGGTAAATACCTAGTAGGGCAATTGCTGGGTCATAGGGTAACTCTATTTTTAATTTTTTGAGGAACCTCCATACTGTTTTCCAAAGTGGCAGCACCAGCTTGCATTCCTACCAACAGTGTAGGAGGGTTCCCCTTTCTCCGCATCCTCACCAACATCTTGTTAATTTTTGCCATTCTAACTGGTGTAAGGTGGTATCTCAATGTGGTTTTGATTTGAATTTCCCTGATGGCTAGTGATGTTGAGCATTTTTTCATGTCTGTTAGCCATTTGTATGTCTTCTTTGGAGAAGTGTCTGTTCATGTCTTCTGCCCATTTCTTGATTGGATTATTTGTTCTTTGGGTGTTGAGTTTGAGAAGTTCTTTATAGACTTTGGATACTAGCCCTTTATCTGATATGTCATTTGCAAATATCTTCTCCCATTCTATCAGTATTCTTTTGGTTTTGTCAACTGTTTCCTTTGCTGTGCAAAAGCTTTTTATCTTGATGAAGTCCCAAAAGTTCATTTTTGCTTTGTTTCCCTTGCCTTTGGAGACGTGTTTTGAAAGAAATTGCTGTGGCCAATGTTGAAGAGGTTACTGCCTATGTTCTCTTCTAGGATTTTGATGGATTCCTGTCTCACATTGAGGTCTTTCATTCATTTTGAGTTTATCTTTGTGTCTGGTGTAAGAGAATGTAAGTAAGCAAGTAAGAGAATTTCATTCTTCTGTATGTAGCTGTCCAATTTTCCCAGCACCATTTATTGAAGAGATTGTCTTTTTTCCATTGGATATTTTTTCCTGATTTGTTGAAGATTAGTTGACCATAGGGTTGAGGGTCCATTTCTGGAGACTGTTCTGTTCCATTGATCTATGTGTCTGTTTTTGTGCCAATACTATGCTGTCTTGGTGATCACAGCTTTGTAATATAGCATGAAGTCAGTGGCCAGGAGGCAAGAGAGAAAAGAAAGTGGAACTGGGACTGGACATGATTGCTGGGATCAGAGTGTAGTGTGCCTTATGTACCCAGATAAACAGTTTAAGCTTTATTCTGTAAACACTGATAATCTAAATGACGTTCATGTCAGGTGAGTCTTTTGCAGTTACTCCCTTTAAAGATTTTATTTATTTATTTATTTTAAAGAGATAGTGCATGAGAGAGAGAGAGAGAGAGAGAGAGAGAGAGAGAATGTGTGCTCACACAAGTGGGGGGGAGGGGCAGAAGAAGAGGGAATCCCAAGTAGATTGTGCCGCTGGGCGTGGAGTGTGTTTCGGGGCTTGAGCTCAAGACCCTGAGATGATGACCCTGACATCATGACCTGAGCTGAAATCAAGAGCCCCGTGCTTAACTGACTGAGGCACTTACTCCCTTTAGATGCAAATTTCCGATCTTTGTTCCATTGTCTCATAAACATTTCTTCCTGGCTATGATAATAGTTTAATATTAGTGACTAAATATTAATCTATTGCTCTTAATTGCTATATCTATTGTAATGTAATTCATTCTTGCATTTTGTTTTTGTTTTTTGGTTTTTTCCCCAAGATTTTATTTATTTATTTGACAGAGAGTGAGCACAAGGAAGGGGAGCGGCAGAGGGAGAAGAAGAAGCAGGCTCTCCACTGAGCAGGGAGCCCCAGCAGGGCTCGATCCCAGGACTCTGGGATCATGACCCCAGCCGAAGGCAGACACTTACTGACTGAGCCACCCAGGCCCCTCAGTTCTTTCATTTTGAATGCAAATATCAAGTAACAACTTTATCCAGTTTTACTGTTGCTGTCTAGGGAAGTGCTGAGTTCTAATTCACTGAAATCATTTACAGCCTCATTGGCCCCAGTGTCAGTCACTCAACAGTGTGTATTTTCTGGGTATAAGTTTTAGTGACTAATTTAAAAAAGGTAATGTTGTCAGTCTTTGTTCCATAGTACCTAATAACTTTTATTTGTTCAAAGTACAATTGGTTCTTGTACAATATGGGAGTTAGGGGTGCCAACCCCCTGCACAGTCAGAAGTCCACATATAGCTTCTGACTCCCCAAAAAGTTAACTATGAATAGCCTACTATTGACTGGAAGGCTTACCGATAACAAATAGTCGATTAATACACATATTTTGTATGGTATATGTATTATGTGCTATATTCTTACAATAAAGTAAGGTATAGAAAAGAATATGTTATTAAGAAAATCGTAAGAAAGAGAAAATATATTTATAGTACTGTACTTATATTTATTGAAAAAAATCCACATGTAAGTGGACTGTGCAGTTTAAACCTATGTTGTTCAAGGGTCAATTACAATTCCAGGTAAAATAAGTGACAGTGTTCAGTTCAACAATTTATAGAAACAGAATACCTCAAGACACAATTTATTTTCCTTGAGAAAAAGGGCTGAAAAATGTTTCAGTACGTGGTATATAATTTGTGTAAATTACCACATGTGAACAATGTAGAAACAAAGTTCCTGTTCGGTGAATACGGACACATTTTTATTGTTAGGGTCTGAGGCTGTTTATTGTGGTCTCTCAGAGCCCTTTGCACCCATAAACTTTTGGAGATTTGCCCTCTGGTAATAGTGCCCCAACCAATGGAGCAATAGGGTTAAGCAGTGGGGTCTTCACCCTCAATGTAAGGAGATGCACACAGTAGCCCAGAAGGTCCCATACTTCTCTCCATTCACTTCATTATTCATTCAGCACAGTTATTTTGTGTAGGTTATTGATCAGGCACCACTAACCAAAGGCAAATCTTACGTGTTGGTAAACCTCTGCAGTTCTTCCTATAGAACCAGACAGACATGCACCAAATACATACTGGATGATGAAGGGTGGTGATCCATCCGTGCCTGTGAAGAAGGTCCAGGGGGGCTTTCTAGCACTCTGGCAGTTAAATAGAATAAAATCCTCAGTGAAGCTACCAACACAGGAGAGAGTCTTTAAAGTAACAAGAATTATGAGCTGCTTTTGACAAGAGAGCTAAGAATTTAACCAAGGGACCGTGGAATGGTGCAAGAGTCTACTTTTTAAGTGTTTTCATGAAAAACACACTTACTTACATTTTGATTACATTACTATTGGGAGGAATGTTTTGGTCTAAAGAAATGAGTGCTTATAGAGCAGGCTCACCTCTTTGGAACACTTAAAGCTCTTACAAAAAAAGAAAAATGAGAGAGGAATTCCTTTAAGTGGCATAGAGAAAAGAAAACACACTGATTCCATTTCCTCCTTGGGGGAAAAAGTGTAGAAAGCCAGATCTTGAGCAGTCTGAGCAATTTTCACTTCTATGTTAGACTGGCCCTCATTGTTAGTGGTATAGAGAGCAAGAGATGACCTTCTGTCATTTCTCATATGTCAGGAGAATGCTTTTATAAAGGCTTAATTCAGGGAAAGCGGTTTATCAACAGTGGCTATAGATTGAATATCAGTGTGTACGGGGATGGAAGCTACCAAAAGAAATGGTAAGAGTGGCGTTATGGACACTTTGACCAGGAACCCAGTTACAAGGAAAGGGGTGTTACTGTGGTCCTTATGAGTCCTGAAAGGGAGGCAGGTGAAATGCAAAATTCTGGACCAAATGGGGAGGTCAGAGGCAGTGGGTAGAAATCCAGCATGGGCAAAGACACAGGAAATAGCCAGACAGAATCAGAAAGTATAAAACTATGTTGTATATGAGCAAGCAAGTAAGGGACTGAGTCCTCAGAGGTAGAATCACAGGGACTCACAGGTTAGGACACAAAGGCATTGTTAATCCTGTGGTTGAGTTTCTAGCTGCCTTCAAGGGCTAACGGTTGTGTCACAAGCCAATGAGGGAGGATTTGATGGCTGGTGGTCTTTGCAGCAGAAACCTAGATCCTCTGAGGAGTCTGCAGTTGTAACTTGCGTTTTGATTTTATGTATGAGTGGCATTTGAATTTCTCAAGGCAATTCACACCTATTATCTTGCTGATTCTCATGATAGATCTTTTTTTTTTTTTTTTAAAGATTTTATTTATTTATTTGACAGAGAGAGACACAGCGAGAGAGGGAACACAAGCAGGGGGAGTGGGAGAGGGAGAAGCAGGCTCCCCGCAGAGCAGGGAGCCCGATGTGGGGCTCGATCCCAGGACCCCGGGATCATGACCTGAGCTGAAGGCAGTCGCTCAACCGACTGAGCCACCCAGGCGCCCCTCATGATAGATCTTTGACAGAGATTGGTGTAGATACATAATTATGATTTTTTAGTATCAGGAAAAATGATTCCACACAAAACCATGAGCTTGGCTAGCTTCCTTTCTACTATTAAATATCATAGATTCTGTGCTACTTATGCAAAGGGGGAAGGCTCCAAACATGTTCAGTGTTTTATCTTTCCAGAGTACAAAGTAGGATGGTCTAGGGTGATTGTTGTGTTTATTTCCTTTGGTTTCAAACTGAGGCACAAGTGACAAACTTTTCACCAAAATGTCATCTCTCTCTTTAATTATGTAGAGTTGTCTCTGGGAAGTTACTACTCAGCAAGAAATTTTATTTCTCAGCCTTTGTTTATCTAGGTGGGGACATATGACTACTTCCCACCAATGACTCGTGAGTAGAAACTATGTCATTTCTGGGTCAGGGCAGTTAAGAAGTAGGTGTGCCTTATCTCTCCTTTTCCCTCTTTCTGTCATCTGGATGCAAAGGATTCCCTCTAAGGCCCTCAGGATGGCAGAGCCACCAAATGGGAGTAGCCTGGGTTCTTGAATGACCACCTAGAGAAAAGCCACCTGCCAATTAAGAACATTCACATTAGAAAGTGAGAAACAGATTTATGTTGAATTAGGCCACTTGGGGTTTATGTTCAGCATTTGTCATCACCCTATTTCCTTTTACCAATTGGAATTAAAAAGAGTTGCCAGATTTAGTAAATAAAAATATAGGACATTAAGTGACTAAAGCCACAGGCATGAGCAAGTGAAGATCATTAGCATTCTCTCTCTCTCTGTATATATATATATAGGGTTTTTTAAATATATATTTAGAAACTGTAACTATAAAAGGCATTAAATCAAGCAGAATACTGAATCATCAAATGGTGATATTCAATATGTAATATATCAAATTGATAATAGATTTGAGAATTTACAGCATTCAGATATTTAACCATTCTTATTTAGGTAAAACATTCTCAATCTTAAAACAATATCTAGCTGTTATCAATGTAAATTTAAAGTGAAGTATGCAAGTCTTTATATCTTAATGCAGTAACATAGAGTATTTAAAAAATGGAAATCCAAAATTATTAGATTATGTCAAAAAGTGTATTTATAATAATGTTCCATTTTTTTATAAAGTGAGAAAGTTAAAAAATACTTGATTAATTATTTTAAACAGGGCTTACTGAGCATGAATTCCCAATCTCTTTGATTGGGAATTCATGTTATAAAATAACAATATCTTTTATTATGGTAATCATTTATAAGAATAAATTTAAGTATATTGTAAATGGGAAAATGTTGCTATTATTTTTGTATTTTTTTAAACAAAGATTCCATAGTACTGCTGGAAAACAAGAAAGGGTATCAAGAGTAGAAGAGAAATAATGATAAATTTGTAAAAGTTACTGAAGCAGATTGGGTTCACCTCTAATTCTGACTCTCAGGAAAAGGTGAATCAGCATGAGCTACTTACTGGTTTCCCCTCCTGGAATTAGCTCTGTAGAAACTATAAGAGGAAACAAGGAAACAGAGTAGAATGATATTTGTGTTTCAGTGCATTTTTTTTTTAATTCTAGAGGATATTTTTCAGGGTCACTTGAGTCTGATTCTATGAAGTCTAAATAGTTAGAACTCTTTACGTTACAGATGACTGATAGCAGTGCAGAATAACTACAGGCAGGCACGTTCTCTTCTGTCCAGGAGAGAATTGGCTTCTCCCCTGTGGAATAGTTTTTTTGCCTATTGCATATTCATTTAAATACTCCTTACTCCTTTCATCTTTAAATGTGTCTCTCTGGGCGCCTGGGTGGCTCAGTTGGTTAAGCGACTGCCTTCGGCTCAGGTCAAGATCCTGGAGTCCCGGGATCGAGTCCCGCATCGGGCTCCCTGCTCGGCGGAGAGTCTGCTTCTCCCTCTGACCCTCCTCCCTCTCATGCTCTCTGTCTCTCATTCTCTCTCTCTCAAATAAATAAATAAAATCTTTTAAAAAAATGTGTCTCTCAACAGATTCTTTTTTTTTTAACTGAAAACTTTATTTTATTAGAGTGGTTTTAGGTTTAAAGCAAAATTGAGGTGAAAGTAGAGAGTTCCATCTCCCTGTCCCCGCTGTACCCCTTTGAGAAACTCTGCTAACAACATCCCTCACCAGAGTGACACATTTGTTTTAAACAATGAAGGTACCTTGACATACCACCCTAAGTCCATGGTTTTTATTAGGGTTCACTCTTGGTGTTGTACATTCTATGGATTTTGACAGTTGTATAATGACATTTACCTACCACTATTGTAGTATCATACATACCCTAAAAAACCCAAAGTCAAACTATATATATATACATATATATACATAGTATATATACATAGTATATATATATACACATAGTATATATATATATACATACTACATACATATATACATATGTATGTAGTATATATATACAAACTATATATATACACATATATACATAGTATATATATATATACACATAGTGTATATATATATATATACATGCTACCTACATATATATACTATGTATATATGTGTATCCAAATTTAACTAGACATCCTGTTTTTTATCTGATAACCCAAGAATTATGAGTCAACAAATTAAAGAGTTGGTGAAATAATTGTGTTTAGATCATTAAGTATGACTTTGTTGTATGAAACCTTTTCTTTTGGAAGAGATTTGTTTATTAGCTAATGTTTTCTTTAATCCTACCCTCTATAGTGGATTTTGGAGTTTAAAACCCTAAGGCATTTACTGTTGCAGATAATGTGAAGTGAGAATTTGCTAAGGGGCTGCTTGTAAAGCTGTCCTGAAAATGAATAATAAAGGAGAGTGGTAAAAAAAAAGAAATGGAAATTAAACATGAGTTAAATGTTTTACACAAGTAGATCTTTTTTCTTTTTTTTTGATGGAGACCACTTTAGTTTGATACTCTTTTGATGGAGATAAAGAAAAAAAGCTCACTGTATTTTCAAAGCAAATTATTCAGAGCTCAGGAACACCATCGCTGCATGGTGGGCTGGTTCCTTTTCTGCCTCACTACGAAGTCATGGAAAATAGAATATATGAATTCACATGCAGAAGTAATAAATCATAGATACAAAGAATTTCAAAGAGTTACCAATTAGAGAAAATAAAAATTGATTGACTTTATGGTATCTTAATCAAAACTTCTTAACATAAACTAGAAAAGCTGTAAGAAAAGTGCCTTTTCATAATAAAAGCAGGAGATAATGAATGTGACAGATTTAAATTAAGAGAAAATTAGTGATTCTCTACTATCATTTAATTAAATGCCCCCTTTTTTACAGACAGGGAATGGAGACCCAAAAAGTTATGAATATGCCTCAAGACACACAGCTAATTAGTGCTGTAAAACCCAGCCACGTGCCTTTTTTCTTATGTTCATCTCTTTCTCCTACAGAGAAATTCCTGCAGTGGAAGCAAATGGGAAGTAAAGACCAAATTCCGTTTCATCAAAATTTTATTTTATTATTGAGGACAATACCTATGTTTAATTGCCTTAAAGCACAAAAGTACAACTTCTGTGATATGACACATCTCTCCAATAAGAGTGGCAAATCATACAAATTCTAGATGTTTAAATGTCAAGACAGGGTTTGTACAGGACTGAATACACAGTATTGCTAAGGAGTACTACTACTCTATATAATGATAACATTTTATACGTCGGTGGTTTTTTTTTCCTTTCATTTGAAACAGTGAAGAGATTTGCTCTGCAAGAATGAACCAAAAGAACATTTAGAATATTTCCATAATAAAGGATGGAGATTTACTGTTAGGTTAATGCCAACTAAGAAACATCAATACATGACGTATATATTGGGACTCTAGCACAGTTAACATACAATATCTGTCTAACCCAAAAGGTCATGTTGTATCTATCACATTGGCAACTGAGGCCATGTTCATTCAATAGTTATTGATCATCGACTGGGTAACAGGCACCGTGCCAGGCCCTGGCACAAACGTGGGCTTTTCTCATTCTTTCAACTTCACTGTACTAAATCTTTAACTCCTTAAAAATAAACACAAAATTAAGATCTTTGGGGGAAAATAGTAATTAGAAAAGTGTACTTGGGGTAGATTCAAAGACAGAGAAAACAAATTTTGATATATACATTTTTAAAAACGCAAGTATATTTTAATAGTCAATAAAATTAAAATTCTGAAGGTCTGGGTAGCATAGCCTTGTTCAAAGAGTAAGAATGATATTGCTAATATTGCTTTCTGGTTTAGGCCATTTTGAAGATGTGACTTAATATTTAACCCTCCTTCCTGCTAATTTTGTGCCTTTGCTGAGTGCAGCCAGAAAATGGTCCCAGATGATGCAGTCAGGTTTATATGTAAATCCTCAGGGAAAAGCACGAAGTTAAGTAATGTTCATACTTGACAGCTAAATGATAATAGTGACAAGGAATCTCACTGTTACTGGATGAAGTAAGCTATTATTGAAGCTGGGAGAAATGAAAGTAATCTAAAATTTCCCCTGCTACCAAGATGATGTGGGTACAGCTTTCAGTTTCTGATTGGATCATGGCATTCCATTAATATTTTGGCTGAAGTGTCTCATAGCAATATAATGAGTCTTTTAAAAATAATCCTTTAAAAATATTTTTATAAAATCTTGCTGACATAACAGTCTGTAGACTTAGCCACATGTGTGGTAACCTGACTGTTTCCCTCCTAGCCCATAAATGATCTGAAAGAAGAAGTCATATCGCTTTGTTTTCACTTAACCGTCTTTCCCCTCATGGCTTCCCTCTCCTGTAAATTTAGGCTAACACTAAGTGCTGAAAAACCCTGTCCAGTAATTGTTTCATTTCTTTTCCAAAAATAGAATTTTTATAGGCAGGCTTATCCAAGAAATGAAATTCTGTTTATCATGGAATATATGGAGAAGTAGATATAGATCTATGTGTATCTAAATATAACCTTACATTAGAAACATGGGTTTACCTTCCTTTAAAATATTATTGATGCTCTACATAGGCTACTTCTCTTCTCCTGTCACACATTCTTCCTCGGCACCTCCTTTACACCAGGAATGTCAAACTGCCTACATACGAAATGACTTCCAACTCTAAATGCCTGGAGCCCAACTAACCTCCAGGTGCACATTCTCAGCTGCCCGTCTGACATCTTAACAAGTCTCCCAAATGGACCACAGCACCTTTCCTACAAAACTAATTCTAATTCCTAAATTCCCCTATGCTTCTCTAGATCATCTATATAAGGGAATATAGCAGAATGATTAAGAGCATAGGCTGTGAAATCAGACTGTCTGTCTTAAATTTTGAAGGTGACGGTGACCTTGGGCATTCAACCTTTCTGTCCTTGCTTTCCTGATCTTTAAAACAGGTGCAATACCTGTCTCTGGGTGTTAAGTGAGAATTGAATGGACAATCCTAGAACATAGCTTATGTTCTCTAAATGTTAGCTTTTATTACTGTTTCCAATACACACATAATTTAGTCAGTTTCTCAAATTGGAAACTAGTAAATTTCCTCTTTCTCTTTCACAATTTATTTTATCATCTGGATACCTCATTACTACTCCCTAAAAATCTGTTTTATTTGTCCTTCCTTTTCCCCCTAACATGACCATTTTAGTTCAGGTACTCATCATTTCTCACCTAGAATAACCTGTCTCCCTGCTTCCATTGAATTCTCCTTTACTATTTGCAATTTGTCTAATAATGTCACTTCCTCGATTACAAAACTTCAGTAACTCCCTTATGGTCCACAAGATAGAATAAAAATTTTTAGCAGTGTGTACAGGGTCCTTCATAGTCTGGCTTCTTCTGCTTGCTTTTCTAATTTCTTCTCCTGGGCTTTCCCTATGCATGCCCTCCATCCAGCTATTTGCAGTTCCCCAAACATACCATGATGTTCTCATGCTTTCATTTTTTTACACATGGATTATCTCTTTTGCACATGAGCTATGTCTGCCTGCTTATCTGCTTGGTGCATTTCTCATTTATTAAGACTTAGCTTCAAGGCTACTTCTTCACAGAAGAGCTCTCTGATCTCTCCAGGTAGAATTTGCTGCTTTCCTTGTCTCTCCATTTTTATTCCGGATACTTTCCTTATTTCTTTACTCTACAGTGCATCTTCCAGACAAATGGCTCTCAAATTCTTTACGGAGCACAACTAGAACTTGCAGAAATTGGGTCCTATCATCAGAAATTCTGAACCAGTGGATCAGGTTGGAGCCACACCTCTGTATGTGTATGAAATCCCCAGATATGTCTGTGCACATCAATGTTTTAGACCATTCTTCTGTTTTACTCATTACTTTATCCTTAGAATCGAGCATATACATGAGGATATATAATGGTAGTTAACAAATGCTTGTTGGAAGTAAAATATGGCATTCTGTTTCTGTTGAGCTAACATACATAGTGGTAGAGCAGCTAACATATCTGGCACATAGTAGGTCATCAGAAGGCGTGTGATGTTTGGCCATATAAATGATTGAGTGAATGAATGAATGAACGAATGAATGAAAAGAGCTCAGAGAAGCTAGGGAAACTGTTATCAAAGCCCATTGAATCTCTCAAATATTGCAAACGTCAGGTATATTATCTGAACTTTAGTTGAGATTTGAGGTAATGGTTGATCTCTCTGAAGGCATTATTTGGAGACATGGTATTGTGGTTTGGAATTTTTTTTTTACAAGATGAACAGACAGATTCTTTTATAAAATTGACAACCTATCATAAAAGTCAGGTACTCTGACTTGAATTCTTCTCTAGACATGGTGTCATTCTTCTTTCACATGGTTGTAGACTGGGATGGTCGCATACAGGTAACATCAGATACTTTTTCAAAAAATAATAATTTCAAGGATATGGATAAATACTCATCAGAAACTTAAAAATTCTACACTATAAGAAAAAAGATATATTTGAGTTTTAATTATTTGCTTTTGAGTTTAGCCATTTATCTAAAATTACATGTACTGTTTAAATTATACACCTTTGGAAAATGCTGGGAATAGGTTTGCCATAATTTTTTTTTAAGATTTTATTTATTTATTTGAGAGAGAGAATGAGAGAGATCATGAGGGTCAGAGGGAGAAGCAGACTCCCTGCTGAGCAGGGAGCCCGATGCGGGACTCGATCCCGGGACTCCAGGATCATGACCTGAGCCGAAGGCAGTCGCTTAACCGACTGAGCCACCCAGGCGCCCCTGCCATAATTTTTTTTTTCTGGATCCCTGACAATAGTGTCCTTAGAACATACTAGATTTAATATTTATTGCAAAAGTATATCCTATAATGTCAAAAGCTAACATGGGCTTTTTAAATTTCTACTTACACTCTGTTTTTTATTCTCAGCCAGGTTCTAGAATTAATTTGTACACAGAGGGTTATAAAATTTTTATACAGAGCTCTATTACACAGAGGTGTGTGGAAAAGTGAAGTCCATCAAAAAATGTCTCATGACTAAAATCTCCAGATGAGAGTTGCAATAAATAAATGATATGTAATGACCAAAATACCAATGGGATGTGTTTACTGCTTTACAAATTTTTACCAAAAAAAACAAACAAAAAAACAAGATGTCACAGTTCAGATGGTTTGGGTCTTTGTGGAATCAACAGCTAGGCTCAGTATATAACCTGTTAATTTTGCACACTTACTGTCAGTTCCATTTATTTACTTCACCAAGGACTTTCTTTAAATTGGATCATACATAATTTCTTCTAGGTATCATAGGTATAGAAGATACAGGCTCAGACTAAATACTAATGTTTGACGAACTAGAAGAGGGGTCCGCATTTTCTATAAAGGGTCAGATAGTAAATATTTTAGGCTCTGCAGGCCACTCAGTCTCTGTCATGACTGCTCAATTTTGTCCCAGTTGCAGGAGAGCAGCCCCAAGCAATGCATCAAGGAAAGGGCATGGCCATGTTTCAGTATGGTTTTATTCTCAAAACCACGCAGCTGGCTGAATTGGCCCTGAGCCATAGTTTGCTGATCCCTGCTCTACATAATCATGTTTTTGATTCCAAAATTGAGAAACCAGGATAAGCTGCGGTGGCAGTGGCTTTGTCTGTGCATTGTCTACTTATCATAACTAGAAATGCTGCTTTTTTTCTGGTATTTTTCATGATGTATTATTTAGTTGTTATGTCTTAATTGGAAAAATAGATTAAATGCTAATCACTTGCCTCTTCTAGCCCCATCTGCATCACTGACCATGGTTAAAGGGCTAAAGTTTTTTCTTCCTGGGGTTTCTATATGGGCAGTTGAATTACTTTGATAGGATAATATACACTAGAAAATTAACTTTCAATGTCATATTTGTATCTAGAGGCAATGCAAGTAAATTCAGGAAGTATTCAGTTAATCTGCAGGGCACCCTGGGGCCCAGGGCCTTTATCCTATCTCTTAGCTCTCCAGGGCCTTCTATGGCAGCACCTTCTTCTAGCAAGACAGAAGCTAGTCAATTGGTTAATATATTCTAATACCTATCACCTACTCTGTAATGTATTTGGATTTGCATAGGCTTTCTTAAGGTAATTTTAACTCCAAAAAAAGTAGAACTCTCATTTATTTATATAAGTATTTGTTCTTATTTGGAATTTTCACATATTACTTCAAAAAAGTATTGGGGGCACAGAGTCCATCTTTATGATAGCAACACTGGGCACCTTACTGAGGTGGTATGAGAGCTTTATGGTTAGCATTTAGTCATTCTTCAGATCAAACTTCCCAGTGAGCTTGGCTGCTCTGGGAAGGCAGAATGCATGAGAAAATATGAATTAATAAAGGACCAGGCATGAATGCATGAGTGTATGTGAATTATTAAAGTTTTGGGAACATATATTTTATTGCCAAATCAGTGTGCTGAAATATTTGGTTTTGTGGCTTTAGCTGACCAGTGACATGGATATAAAAACCTCAATATTTTTTTGTACAAACATTTATAGGTAATTACAGGAGGAGGCAAAGATGTTTACAATAAATGTACAGATTGTGACAAAAGCCCAAGTTTCTCAAATTGGAATCTCATTGGGAATGTCTTTGTTAGTGAGTCATTTAATCTACCTCTCTTTGTTCTTTATCTTCAGAACCAGTATGAGTGTGGCTGTGAAGAAATCAGATGAGAATTTTAAGGAAATATTGTAAAATATACAATGCCAGGAAAGTAGTGTTTGTGAACAAGTCTGGTTTGAGCCGAGACAGGTGGAGAACAGGAATTGTTGCAGAAACCAAAGCTTACTTATCCACACTACCGTATAACGCATATGCAGTATAATTAAAACCCACAAAAGAGGTTTCCAAACTGGTTCGGGCATTTGATTCAGAATATCTCTAATTCACGTTGTAGTTCATCTCATCATTTAGGAGTTGTGTTTGTTGGCTCCGAAAGGTCTCATGGACAGCCAAGTGTTGATCATTAGGTTTCTTTTGCTATGTAATAAATTATCAACTTAACGTAAAACAACACAAATTTATTACCTCAGTTTCCATGGGTCTGGAGTCAGGCTAGCTCTTCTCAGGGCCCTCTGCTCAGAATCTCACTAGGCTGTATGAAGGTGTCAGCTACACTGTGGTTCTCACCTGGGGTTTGGGGTACTTTTCTGGGTCCAGTGAGGTTATTGACAGAATTCGGTTCCTTGTGACTGTAAGATTGAGGTCCCTGCTGCTTTGATGGCTGTCCCCCGGGGGTTGCTCTCAGCTCCTAAAGACCACCTGAGGGCCTCGCCACAAGGCAGAGCCACAGTCTGGCAGCTTCTGTCTTCCCAGCCAGCCAGGGAAAGATCTCTGCAGTCTGCTACTACCAGCCATGTGTTGTGTAACAAGAGCAAGGAAGGGAATGACTCTCTCCATCCCCTTGGTTGGATAGTGCAACCAAAGCAAGGGCAAGCCTATTCTGTTATTCACAGATCTCCCACACTCAAGGGAAAGGCATTATGTGGGGCATGAGCACCAGGGGGCAAGAACTGTGGGGGCCATCTTACAATTCTGCCTACTACAGTTAATGTGCAATTTTGGTTTCCATCCGTGGCTTTGGGGTCTGTGCAGTTTAATGGGTTCTACCCATCTTGTTTGTAGGTTGCGATCTTGGAATATGGTTAAAATCCTAAACTTGATTGCCAGTCTTTACTTTTTGTCTTTGTTACAGGCTCCATTGGGGGTTCAAAGTTAAATATTTTAAGGATTAAGGGGTCAGTTTGCAAAAAATAACTTGTTTCTACCCTAGTTTTCCCTCTTAGCCATTAAAAAGCAAAACAATCATAATCATACACATACAGATTGGTTTCAAATGTTAAATATATACTTTAGCAAATTTTATATGCAAGGTGATTAGGTGAATAAGAGTTCAACAATCTTGCCAAAACTCTTCCTTAGAACATAGGAATGTGCTGAGCCTGATTTTCCATAAATTATATGCTATTTCCTGCCTTCCCCTCCTTATAACATTGACCTCTGCAAAATGCCTTTTTTTTTTAAAGATTTTATTTATTTATTTGACAGAGAGAGAGAGAGATCACAAGTAGGCAGACAGGCAGGCAGAGGGAGAGGGAGAAGCAGGCTCCCCTCTGAGCACGGAGCCCCATGCCAGCTTGATCCCAGGACGCTGGGATCATGACCTGAGCAGAAGGCAGATGCTTAACCAACTGAGCCATCCAGGCGCCCCTGCAAAATGCCTTTAATTTTAGCTCAACATCTCCTCACCTGTGTCTTTATGTTCGAATCATGCAATCCTTGCTTATCTTTCTAATCATTCTTCAATATACACTGCATATGAGTAGAACTCTAAATAGCTAATATTTTTCTTTAAAGCAAAGGCTTAAAAGGAAAATTTTATTTTATTAATAATTAATGGTGTGTTTATATTCCTAATGCCATCTATTTTGTTTTTATTCATATTCATTGGGTATATTAACTATAAAATTATGCAGGCTTGTACTTTCTATTTACCAAACATAGCTACCCAACATAGTGCCTAAATTGTGATGACCTCTGCCTTCTCTATAAACGCCATTCAACTCATCATATTTACATTTTAGCCAACTTTCCTTTATGTATTGAAAAAGAAAACTCTAAGTAGGATGTCACCATCAAGGTTTCCCCTAATAAATGATGGGAAAGACAGAATTTTCACAAAATGTATTCATCATGGTCATACTCTTCATTAAAAACAAAAAACCAAAAAACCAATTCTGGTGTTTAACATTATTAGGCAAGGTACATCACAGTTAAGTTAATTTTTCTAATATTCTGGGTACTCTACATTTCATTATCTTTGTTGTTGCACTTATTTTAAAAATTGCTCTGTGTAGGAATTTTGGGCAACATCCTCAGACTTTTAGTTACATGACTGAATCAGTTGTTTGCCATAATTGTGCAGAGTCCAATCTTTTGGTTTTTAAAAAGTTGGGATCCGGCGTAATTTCATTTTGAGGAAGTTAATTTTTGTAAGCCAAAAAATACTTAATTAGTATGTAAATGTAGTGGCAGCTGTCTCATTCTTTGTGTTGGGCGCTAGAATTTTAGAGCTGAAATGGGACTTAACAGTTTGTCTAATTCTATTCCTTTATTTCACAGATGAAGAAACGAATCCCAAGGGAGTTAACATCTAATAGAAATGCATTCACAATGGTTCCCGGCCTCAGGTTTCTGTTGGCATAAAAATTTCATTTTGCTGCTTCAATGTGCTGCACTTGCACTTGTATCACCCCAAACCCTGCGAGCTCCTTTCTGTTCTAAAAGATCCATCATGGTTTAAGTTACTTTTTCCAATATTCTTGGCACTCTAACTTTCATTAGCTCTAATTTTCATTAGGTGCTCTCATTTTTCTCGCTTCATAAAAAGAAGCTGGAATAATACCTGTTAGCAAGAAACAGCTAAGTCCTAGGCATGCTCCTAGCTCACCTTCGCGGGGGGGACACAGTGTGTCAAATAGCTGTTGGTGGCCGAGTGACACAGTATGACAAGATGTGCACAAAAACATCATCAGTAAAGCAAAAACAATAGCAACCACACCCCTCCACAACTCAAAGGTTTTTGTTGACAGCATCATTGTTATGATATCAATTCTAAGTAAATAAAATGTTAAATGTATTTTATCACAAAGGAATATTTCTTGCATCATTAAAAATTATTTAGTATTTCTTTCAGGCAGGATTTTCAGAGAAGAGATAAAAATATAGTCTCTTAATTTTTTTCAAAATACAATAAAAATCTTTGATTTTAGGAAGACGAGCATGGATAATTCAAAGACCTCTAATTACTGATTCTCTTTGGAGAGGAAAAAAAAATCCTTAAGCACAAAGGCTGCTCCTAATGAGGCTTCACAATCCTGAAGACCATTCTGGCAACTGAGAGCTCCCATTTCCTCTTCATGGGAAGGCATTTTGGCTCAGTACCTCCTGATCGCTCCTCAGAGAGAGAACCATGGGGCAGATTTAGGGACACATTTTTCACTGCTTCAAAACTTTATCTATTGCCGGGGCGCCTGGGTGGCTCAGTCGGTTAAGCATTTGCCTTCGGCTCAGGAGATGATCCCGGGGTCCTGGGATCGAGCCCCGCGTCTGGCTCCCTGCTCCATGGGAAGCCTGCTTCTCCCTCTCTCACTCCCCCTGCTTGTGTTCCCTCTCGCACTCTCTCTCTCTGTCAGATAAATGAATGAAATCTTTAAAAAAACAAAAACAAAACAAAACTTTATCTATTGCCATTACAGAGAGCTTGTCAAACTTATGTGCAAACTTTGATGTTTGGGAGCATTTTCTCTCATTTCATTCTCTCCCTTCATGCCCACACGCAGGTCCCTGAGGGTCAGGTGGCCAACTGTCAGGACCAAGGTCGCTGAGACTGCTCTGGGGGCTCAGTTCACTGTGTTTGGCCTGCTGGTTAGTTGAACTGGCCAGGATTCAATTTGGGTTCCTTGATCTTCTCCTGTGTTTACAGTGATTACTAATGGCATATTGTTATGTTAACGGATGTGACTAGGTTTTCTTTTCTTTCCCCTCCTTGGAAAGTTATCTTTCCCCAGCTACCCTGCTCTGAAGGACTATTTGTCAAAGGAACAAAACAAAGGAATAAAATTGAATTGCAATCGTCATTAGTGAAGGTGAATAGGTCTAGATTTAGTTTCTGGGTTTAAACTTACCCACTTTGCAAAGTTAGTATTTTTTTCCCCGTGTCTGGCAACATTGCCTAGTTTCCAAATGGAGAATTATCCTAGATATTATCTATATATCTTGTGATGAACCTCCAAAAAGAATAGCTGAGAGTTAAGGCCCAGGATATGTGAGAAATTTTGTACCCTTCATATAGAAGGCATTTCTCTGGCTTTTGGCTTTCAGTCTGCTGTGCCTGAGACTTGCTGCCCAATTTCCAATTTCCAATTTCCCTTGCATGCCTAATTTGAAGATGCAAAAATAGTGGAATAGAATTTGGAATGATCTTGGTGTTTTGATCAGTTTTAAATGAGGAATAAATCCAAATCATCTCTCATTTTTGAATTTCCATTGAATCTCACTAGGGTGGTGGAGGGCAAGTGACATTATCTTTAGGCTTTGTTTCAGTTTTTCTTTCGTTACTCTTTTGACTATATCAAATGATTTTAGATTTTAAAAACTGCTGTAAATTGCATTCATATCCAAAGCTTTTTTTTCCCATACTGTTTAAAGGAAAGATAAATGGCAAAGTGTTATCTTTGGCTATAACCTAGAATATTCATCAGTAAAGATCTGAACAAGTGCTGGTATTTGAAATTGCTGGTTGTCTAGGGAGGGAGACTAGGGATGTTTTGTGTGTGTGTGTGTGTGTGTGTGTGTGTGTGTGTAAGTGGTCTGGGGTCATTCTGGGAGTGCTGGCCTTTCTGGCTGGAGGCGCTGAGTCAAAGGATAGAGCAGAGAGGAAATGTCAGTTAAAAGACCACTGCTGGTGAGCAGAAAGGATTTTGCCTGAACATTAAAATAAGTGGCAAATGGTGGGATGTCTTAATCCTAATAGCTAATCCAGAGGGGAAGGCACGTAGGTGGGAAAATGGGGTGACAGCATTAGGGAAAAACAGCATTAGACAGAGTCCAAGGTGATGTCAGTAATGGGCTATATTTAACTATTAGATCCTTCTCTAGTGGAGCTGTAAAATAATGGTCCCTTCAGATGCTATCACATGATAATATGTTTGACGCAATAATATTACATTTGAATATATATACATATATATATTCTTCCTATGGCATCATTTTTAGATCCTATAGCCTTAGACATATGAAATAGAAATTCAATTAACTTGAGTGGTTTTTTCTTTTTTTTTACTTTCTTAGAAGAAATGCTAAATAATTCTAATACTTTTGTGGTAATCGAAAATGATGTGGTAATCTTATTTCCTAGTAGAATAATATTCAGTTGGGGCGCCTGGGTGGCTCAGTTGGTTAAGCGACTGCCTTCGGCTCAGGTCAAGATCCTGGAGTCCCGGGATCGAGTCCCGCATCGGGCTCCCTGCTCGGCGGGGTGTCTGCTTCTCCCTCTGACCCTCTTCCCTCTCGTGCTCTCTGTGTCTCATTCTCTCTCTCAAATAAATAAATAAAATCTTTAAAAAAAAAAAAGAATAATATTCAGTTTAGTCATAAATTGGATTTTGTTGTTCTTGTTAACTTTACGTCTGTGTTTTAATCCAAAAATAGTTGGATAAGACTGCTAATGAGAAAACCTCTCAGCTAAAATCAAAGTTTCTACTCTTAGGCCTCACATATGATTCATGGATTCTTTTTTTTTTTATTATTCTTATGTTAATCCCCTACATTACATCATTAGTTTTAGATGTAGTGTTCCATGATTCGTTGTTTGTGTATAACACCCAGTGCTCCATGCAGAATGTGCCCTCCCCAATACCCACCACCAGGCTAACCCATCCTCCCGCCCCCCTCCCTTCCAGAACCCTCAGTTTGTTTTTCAGAGTCCATCGTCTCTCATGGTTCGTCTACCCCTCCCGATTTCCCCCGCTTCATTCTTCCCCTCCTGCTACCTTCTTCTTCTTCTTCTTCTTTTTTTTCTTAACATATATTGCATTATTTGTTTCAGAGGTACAGATCTGAGATTCAACAGTCTTGCACAATTCACAGCGCCTACCAGAGCACATACCCTCCCCAGTGTCTATCACCCAGTCACCCCATCCCTCCCACCCCATCCCCCACTCCAGCAACCCTCAGTTTGTTTCCTGCGATTAAGAATTCCTCATATCAGTGAGATCATATGGTTGAAAGACCTCAATGTGATTCATGGATTCTTACGTAGGGATCCGAAGTATAGAATTTAATTACCTCCTTTTCCAAAGCTGATCGGAACCAGCAGTGTAGAGGGAGACCATCCTGCTAGAGGTTGGCTCCTTGACAGCTGAAGGTACAGTCTAATATTGAGGGAAAAGAGAAAGCAGAAAGCAGAGACATCATTGTTGCCTTAATTACGAAAATAAAGAAAACATGAAAATAATAATGCTTACAACATTCCAGCCATCGACAGAAGTTTGAATTATCATCATTAGGTTATATACTGAAAACAAATATTGAGAAGGGACTTTCCATTTTAGGACACTTTCATCAAAAATGATTAAAACAAAGGGGCGCCTGGGTGGCTTAGTTGGTTAAACTTCCGACTCTTGATCTCAGTTCAGGCCTTGATCTCAGGTTTGTCAGTTCAGGCCCCATGTTGGCTCCCAGCATGGAGCCTACTTAAAAAAAAAATGGTTAAAATATGAAAATACTCCTTTTTGTGACCTGAGAAGTTGAGGTCCTGTTTCCTAGAACTTTTACTTACTTATGTTGAACAGTTCATTCTAGAAATTTATAGTAAAATGTGTTTTTTGTTTAGAGAATTGGGCCAATTTGGGGCCTGTCAAACAGAAAACTTGTTAAAACCTATGAGCCTGTTGGTGAGGATGGAGCCCGTCACGTGTCCTGAGCTGCCTCTGGTTTCTCTGTGTGTCCTTCTGTCAGGGGCGAAACAGAGTGTCCCAGTGGGTGGGCATCTTGAGCAAGAAGGGACTGCCTCTGATACATGGGAGGCCCAGTGGTCAGGGGAAGGAACATTCTAAGTAACCCATGGTTTTGCTGCCTTTTGACATTGACCCTTATCTTTCCTTTTAGAATTTTAATTTTCTTGTTATTAGGAAATAGACTGCCTTTCATTTGCACAGTGATGTTTGTAGTTTATATTTCTCTCCCACGTTTCATCGCACTTTAAGCACTAGATTTTTCTTCAGGAGCTTGGGTCACTCCATGACTTGAAGCTGCATAGTTACTATCATTTACCTTACCATTGCTCTTCTTGCTTTTTTAAATGTTATTTCCTGTTGGTGGATTATCAAGTTTTCATGCTGTACACACTGGGCCCAAGGTCAGTGATCCAGAGCAATCCTGGATCAGGACCCAAAGAGCTCTTTACATTCTCATTGGTTCTATGCAACTAGATGCTGAATTTGGACTGGAAATGGTCATTTGGAAAAATAAAATAAGATAAAAACAGAGAGGGAGGCAAACCATAAGAGACTCTTAACTATAGGGAACAAACTGAGGGTTGCTGGAGGGGAGGTGGGTGGGGGGATGGGGTAATTGGGTGATGGGCATTAAGGAGAGCACTTGGTATAATGAGCACTGGGTGTTATATGCAACTGATGAATCACTAAACTCTACCCTGAACCTAGTAATACACTACATGTGAACTCACTTGAATTTAAATAATATATAAAAAAAATGGAGGGGCGCCTGGGTGGCTCAGTCATTAAGCATCTGCCTTCGGCTCAGGTCATGATCCCAGGGTCCTGGGATCGAGCCCCACATCGGGCTCCCTGCTCCGCGGGGCGCCTGCTTCTCCCTCTCCCACTCTCCCTGCTTGTGTTTCCTCTCTCGCTGTGTCTCTCTCTGTCAAATAAATAAATAAAATCTTAAAAAAAAAAAAAAAAAGGAAACAGTCCTTTGTTATTTTTTCCTTAAATGGAAGTTAAATTTATAACTTTTAGTGACTGGTGTCCTTGGCCTACAGTCCCTGCTTATATTTATTTTGTTTCTTTACCCATAGTGACTGTAATAATGGAAAAACAATGACAATTTTCAGTTTTCCAGGAACTAAAGGCTTTGATTACATATGTCTGCAAGGAAATGTGACATAGGGTCTAATGTGGAATGAAATTTCCAAGCATGCTGAGGAGTTGTTCCTTGTGTAGAAATCTTATGTTTGATTCCTAATTATAAGCACAAGTTCTATTTTAAAAAGTTATTATTTTTCCTGTTAGCTTTATTTCTTGGCAGGGAGTTCAGATTAGTAGTAACAATAGGGACACATGATAAACCTCGATTCTTGTTAACTGGAGACTTGGCAATTAGGAGAATCATGTGGTGCCTTTCTGGAGACAGTGACCAAGCTAAAATCTGTGTAATGAAAATCCCTAATAACCAGAGTTAACTCTGTACATGAGATCTGTCTTAGAGATTTTGGACAGTTACCTAATGATAATTAAAAAAAAAAAGATGAGGATAATTCTAATGACAAATCATTCTGAGTCAATGATGAAGAAAGAAATTTTGAGTATACTTAAATGAAGTTTGGGACACCTGGGTGGCTCAGTCGGTTAAACGTCTGCCTTCGGGGCGCCTGGGTGGCGCAGTCGGTCAAGCGTCTGCCTTCGGCTCAGGTCATGATCCCAGGGTCCTGGGATCGAGCCCCGCATCGGGCTCCCTGCTCAGTGGGAAGCCTGCTTCTCCCTCTCCCACTCCCCCTGCTTGTGTTCCCTCTCTCGCTGTGTCTCTCTCTGTCAAATAAATAAAATCTTTAAAAAAATAAAAATAAAAAAAAAATAAACGTCTGCCTTCAGCTCAGGTCACGATCCCAGTGTCCTGGGATCGAGTCCCACATCGGGCTCCCTGCTCGGTGGGGAGCCTGCTTCTCCCTCTGCCTGCTGTTCCCCCTGCTTGTGCTCTCTCTCTCTGATATATAAATAAATAAAATCTTTAAAATAAAATAAATGAAATTTTAGTTCCTTTAGTCACAGTAGCTCTTGTACAAAAACATTTTTTTAAGTGTGCAATAAACAACTGTGGTTATCTCTTAGTGTTGAAAATGGAGACTAGCAAATATATAACATCTTACTGTGTTTACTCAGGTAGTTTTTCTTAAAGTCTTCACCAATAATTTTTTTAAAGAAAAACCTTTTAGCTGGCATCTTACTGCCTCAAATAAGTATGTCTGATCTGGTCTAATCAAAATATTGATTTAAATGAAGGTAAAAGTTAAATTCTAATATGAAAACCAGCACTGGTATCTGCTCCCCGGAACTCTCCCCCCTCCAAAAAAAAATGAAAGAAAGGAAGGAAAGAGGGGAGGGGACGCAGAATCAGGAGGACAATGAGGATGAGCAGAAGCAGTGATTGCCAGATCCTGGGAGGTGAAGAAACTCTCTTGACAATTTGGTATCAGATGGCAAAAAGGAGCAAAACACCAGCCAGATGTATGGGCCTCTGCTCTTTAAAAAAAAAAAAAAGGCCAAACTCAGTCCTTGCACACTATTAGCTATGATCTAAATTGACCCAGGATCCAAGGGTCCCCCAACCATGTGAATAAGTGCTAGACTGTGGGAGGTGTTATCAAGTAAAACAGGTATCTTTGATTTAATCCATAAAGTAACGTAGGCAATTAGTGTGTTTCGAAAGTATTGGGGAAAAAAAAAAGACTTGTTCTTTTGAATAACCAGCAAATATCCATTACAGTCCTCTTATACTTTTTATTTGCTTGGTCAGATCCTTTCAAATGTCCATCATGAAAACAAAGGTTAGCTTTCCAATAATAGATTCCAAATTTGTAGGAACCAAACTAATGAGATTTTATTAAAATGTCAAATTGCCGGGTTTTAGTTAGCAGGCCTAAGTTTCTGTGAAAAAAAAGTTTCAACTTGGTACAGTCCCATCTCTAAGGTTTTTAGGAAAGAGAAATCGCAAGGGTAAACAGCTCTGCCTCAGTGTGAAGGGCAGTGAGCGACTTCCTTTATAAGGTTAGATAACCTAGGTTATCTTGTGCTTTGTCTCGTGCTTCCTCTGTGGGAAAACACCTCCATTCTGAAATTGCAAGTCATGGGAGGTATCCATAGTTTTTTCTAGCACATTCTCATTAAATTGTTCTTAAAGCAAAATCATAGTCCAGAGGTATATTGTGGCAACTGTTTTTCAGATTTCCCCACTCCAAAAAAAGTTTTTACTTTGTGAAGATTTCAAATCCTCAATATACTAGTTTGTTTTAGAAGTTTGTACATAGAATAATTTCCTGTTTGACGAAAGATTCCTTTTGTCCTCTTAAGGTTTCTTTTGGAGTATAGAGAAATAATAAATGAACCATTTGTGTTCACATATTTTTTCCTGTTACTTATTGGCCTAGAATACCTTCCATGTCACGTGGCCAGGGCCAGATTGCAGACAAGGACTTGAATATAGCTAGCGCTTTCAAAAAACAGGACTGGAATCAATGGGACGGCTTAGCCAAAACACAGGTTTGGCAAATATCAATTTTTTTTTAAGGAATGTGTGATTATCCTCCTGAAGGCAGAAGCCTCTCTGTCCTTTGTAGACATGAGACAGTTTTCTGCCATCTCAAATCATCGGTGCATGTGGGAGCAGGAGGGCTGGAAGACAGCAGAAGGCCAGGCCTAAGTAGAAGGTGATATAGCTCTTGCTGAGGGGACTGCGTTGAAGAGGAGCCTGGGCCAAAAGTCCCTCTAAACATTCAATTTTGTCATTTTAAAATATGTGCTTATTCTTCTCCAGATTATCTGTTTTTTAAGCCAAGTTTCTAGATGTGAAAGTTGATTAATATTCCCTTATACATTTATTATTCAACTACTTTTTTACATTATATTACTTTCAGATATGCAGCATAATGATTTATTAAGCCCTACTATGTGTCAGCTTAGGTGCTAGATAATAACACAAAAGTTAATGATAATTTCACTTCTGAGGAGATCACAGTTAGTGGGGAGTGTGGCTGATAAGCACTTAACGTTGCCCCGATGGAGACAGCTTCTGTGGATCGGTAGCTGTTTGGTTTTTGGCCTGTGCCCCTGGATAAGGAGCTACAAATAGGAATGTTTTGTCTAGAAACTGATCTGTGAGTAGCAAGAATTCCTCTTATCTGGTATCGGGCTCAAAGTATCTTTAACTTTTTTATATCTTAATAAGGTTCATTTTGAGAGTTCTTTTAAAATTCCTTTGACTTAAACTAGTTTGGGGAAAAAAGAGAAAAATGTAAAAAGAAGCTCTCCTGTCCCCAGGGCAAGAGGCATGGGTCCTGCAACAGGCAAATCACGCTCTCACCAGCACTCGTTGTCATTGGACACGCTGCAATTTCTAGATCTTCTTATTTCCTTAAGAAATTTGCATTTGCCAGAAAGAACACCATGCAAATATCTCCAAATCTCTAACCGCATTTCTTCATTTTGGGTATATTCTCCAAAGGTTCTGAGGTTACCAAGACATTAAGAATAATATAGTGTGGTTCTGTTTTCTTTGTTTTGAGCAGCACGTTTCTGGCTATTAGCACGCATGAGTTCATTCTTCTATTCTCGGCATTTATATTTTGGGCTTTGACATGAAGAGCTACCTTTTTTGGTGAATGTATTAAATCACAGTTATATTTCTTAATTGATACTCAAATAATATGGATATTGAAAGAAAGAATTCTAAAGGTTTTGAACAAGTGCTTATTTTTTAAATTTTATTTTATGTTATGTTAATCACCATATCTTATATCATTAGTTTTTGATGTAGTGTTCCATGATTCATTGTTTGCATGTAACACCCAGTGCTCCATTCAATAGTGCCCTCTTTAATACCCATCACCAGGCTAACCCATCCCCCCACCCCCCTCCCCTCTAGAACCCTCAGTTTGTTTCTCAGGGTCCATAGTCTCTCATGGTTCATCTCCCCCTCCGATTTCCCCCCCTTCATTTTTCCCTTCCTACTATCAAGTGCTAAATTTTTAAAACTGTAATCTTAAGATCACACTATAAACATTCTTAAATACACACACACACACACACACACACACAAGAGAAGATATAAATGAAAACTCTGTCAAATTCAACACTCCAGAAAAGGGTCTAGTTGAAAATAACTGACAGTAGAATTGTCATTACAAGATACTAGACAAAATATACTCTATTATGTTGTATATATCGTATAATGTACTCTACATTACTTTGTCCAGATATGTTACAGATGCTAGTCAAAAACTGTCATCCAGATAATAGGCAAGTTCTAAATTTCACACTCTAGAGGTAGTGCTGGTTAAAAACTCAAGTGAGAAATAGAGAAGATAATTATGCGTTGTGATGAGGACTCAGAAGAGTGATAATGATAGGGAACGGCTGGTGGGGTTGAGGGCAGCATGAAGACGCGGCTTGATGGATTGTCAGAGAAGGTCTCCATGAAGAGGTGATAGTTATTTTGTGAGCCAAGAGGTAAGAAGGCTGACTGACTGTTCATTCTGTTAGCAGACCTTTTCCTAAACTTTTCAGAGGCCCTGCCAGACCAATGTACCAGTTCCATGGCATTTCTATTTAAATGGTTTGTTTGTAAAATGAGGCATTTTAGAAAGGAAACTTGAACTGGAAGAACTGATGGTTCTTTCTTTGTCTATGTAACTAATCTAGTGTTCTGTCATAATATTCCTGCTCTTCTAGAAAGTTACAGATGAGTCTAGTGAGAAGCTAGTGGATGGGGACTGAGAAACCATTTTCTTGTTCAGCTCTGCTGCTACAATCCTCGTATCATAGAAACTCCCTGGACCTTATCTAAAAAGTAATACAGCTGGCTTCGATCCTTTCTCCATTCCTATGCAGCCCCCAGAACATCACCACTATCATGAGGGTATAACAGAAAAGTCTGTGCCCACGTCATTCAGCCATGGTGAGCTCACTAGCAGACACAGCACAGATCTTCTCCTGGGACAATGAGGATGGGATACTAATTGAAATTATTGTGAAAAATGTCTAAAAAATGGGGAAAATGCTTCTCATTAAAAAATAAATTCGAAGAGGGGCGCCTGGGTGGCTCAGTCAGTTAAGCGTCTGCCTTCGGCTCAGGTCATGATCCCAGGGTCCTGGGATCGAGCCCCACATCGGGCTCCCTGCTCGGCAGGAAGACTGCTTCTCCCTCTCCCACTCCCCCTGCTTGTGTTCCCTCTCTCGCTGTGTCTCTCTCTGTCAAATAAATAAATAAAATCTTTAAAAAAAAATTAAAAAGAAAATAAATTCGAAGAAATTTGAAAATATTTAAACCTGCATTAGTATTATCTAGAACTGGAGTTTTAATGTTTTTGATAGAACTTTCATTACCATATTCCCTATAATTCAGTATTCATGTATTAATTCAGTGAACATTTTCTAAGACCATATTGCATACAGATCATCACATTTAGTCTTCTTGTGGGGGGACCAACACGTTACCAACTTTAGGGAAACAGTCTTTCCCGGTGGTTGACCATACATACAAACAAACAAAATTACTTATTATTTCTGTTTTACCCCACAAACATTTGAAGCAGCTTACAATAATGTGTCTATCAATAGGAACAAACAGTGGATGAAGTGAAACATAGATGGAGGAAAGCGAAGTTCAATGAGGGATCAGCAAGCAACAGAATTCCACAGAGCTGCCAAGCTTGAGGTGAAATTTCAGCTCTGGTCTTAGTAGTGACCAAAGCTAAAAGAGAAGCTCCGTGTCCATGAAAAGAAAAGTGCGTCATCTCTTCAGAAGAGGCAAAGCCTTCCCTAGAATACACATCTTAAAGTAATTGCATGTTACTTTTGAATTGGGGGATACTGTTTGGTGAGGACATTCATTGAGCACTTTCTGTGTGCTAGGCGTCCTAAGTGTTTACAAGCATTTTCTCATATAATCTTCACAACAACTCTATGAGCTAAGGACTACCAAGGCTTTGAGAATCCAATAAACTTTACATGCCACATAGTTCCTAACAGTTGAGGTAGGGCCGGACAACTGCAGGACCTCTCTTTCTCATCATGTTATACATCCCCTGTGCAGTGATGCCTGCCTTCTCTAGCTGGGAGCAAGGTCATGACCAACAAGAGGGTGACAAATACAGCACTAGACTTCATAAAGCTGTTGCTTACAACACCTCTGAAGGTAAGTGGGGGGCATCGTGCTGAAGGAATTCAGGAAAAATTTCTGCTGCAAACTGAGAATGAGTATCAAACATCTGGCTTAGAAAGTTTTTGTTCACTGAGGTTTAAAATCTAGGCTATTTTGAGAATAGATGGAATGTACTTCACAAGCAATCTTTGCAAAATGTAATCTCTCTCCATGTGGGCTTGATGGAATTGATCAGGAGACAGGTCCAGGCACGAGTCTGGATTTACCCTGTTGATTCAAGGGCAGATCAATGTGAGACAGAAGACTTAGTGGCGATTTCTCTGGCTTCAGGGTTCTAGACCTTATAAATTCTCTTGCCCTGCCTTTTCCTAACCGTCAGATTCTGCTACTCAATATCTCAGTTTCTTTATCCATTATATAGGGATAATAATAATATTTACCTTACAAGATTATTATAAACCTTTACAAAACTAATGTATGTAAAAACTAAGAGCTGGGTACATTGTAAGCTCTCTGTGAGCTGATGCTGCTTCTGTTCTTCACTTCTCCTTCTCCCTAACTTCCTTCTTCCTAGACTTTCTTCCTTCCCCACCAACCCCCTTCTTGATCTTCTTTTTCCCTAACTTCCTTCCTCCCCACCCTTTCCCTCTTGTCAACTTCCCATTTTCCATCTTCCCTCACCTCCTTCATCCCAGTTCATCCTCCCATTTTCGACTGAGCAACTAGCTGACACCTTGTCATGAACCTGAGGTGTCTAAGCTGGGCTCTTCCTGAGTGGACAGAGCCATCCACCCAGGAAAGCAGCCCAGTGGGTAGCAAGAACCATCTGGGAGGACAAAGAACCTACAGCACTGTGGGAGCACACAGAATTGGGTGAGCATTTATCTCTGCTTGGGGGCATTCACCCAGGAGGTGACATTTCTCTGGGTCGTCAGGAAGAAAAGAATTGATGAGATTGAAAAGAGAGGGAAGGGATGTCAAGGCATAGAAATCAGGCTTATCAATACCTATACATGTGAAAGAATCCAGTGTTTTGGGACAATAAAATAGGTTAGGGACAGATTTTTGAAACCTGCTCCAGTCACCCTGAAATCCACTCTAATTGCAAATGCCAAGTGGATGCTTAAGCCTGATGCTTAATATGTTTATTTTCTGAAATAGCAAATGTTTAATAAACTGGTTTGAAACAGTAAACCAGGCTATAATTTTTTCTTGGTTTATTGAACCAGAATACTATAACGTTCACTGAAACCAATGATATTTCATTTGGCTTGAGAACTTATTCATTTCACAGGATTTTTTGAACTCAAGTTATAAACATTAAGTCATAATTGTCATTAATATTCTCAGCTTACCAATTTAATATATATTTTTCTTTCTTTCTTTGTGATCTTTTGGTATTTATGACCCCTGACTGAAAAGTTGAGAATATGTATTATTATTGACTACCTTTTTTCATAGTAATAGAAACTGTTCATATTTGTTCTGCAAACATAATTTTCTCTTCATTTCATTTCTCCACATTGGTATTGGAACTATGCTTGATCTAATGAAATATTGATTTTCAGATCCCTCAGTGTCTGAGTCTAACCTTTTTTCTAACTTGGGGGGAGAAAAAAGGATATTGCCTTTGCCACAGGCGAAAGTGAATTAAGATCCCAGACAAACAATGTAACATAGAGGTTATAATAAATGACAATTGCTGTCTTGGAGAATGCTTGCTATTTAGTCAAAGAATAGCAGCAATGGTATTTTGAAAACTGAGAAGAAAGGTTATTTTAATTAATTTTATTCTGTAGTAAATTGTTACAGCGATAGCTTCCAATTAATCACACCTCCCTTTATCAATGCGCCACTCCAACTTTGAGCTTGACCAGGTGATTTGCTTTGATGACTATGGTATTAGCAAAGTGTTGCTAGCAGGGCCTTGAAAGGCACTCGGGGTTGTCTTTTTCTTGCTGCTTTTGGAATCCATCTGCTGTGTGAAGAAACCCTGGCTAGTCTGCTGGAGATCTGTGGCCCAGCTAACAGCCAGCACCAATGTATGTGAGTGAGACCATCTTGGACTATCTAGTCGCAGCTGAAATGCTGTGTAATTGCAGCGGCTTGAATGAGTCCTCCCAAAAAACTGCCTAGCTGAACACAGTCCAAATTGCCAAACCACTAAATTTTGAGCTAGTAAGGCAATTGTTGCTTTAAATTACAAAGTTGGAAGGGCTTGTTTCACAACCGTATTTAAAAACTGCTTGCCACTCTTATACATAGTCTCACTTATGCCATGAGAGTATAGATAGACATCAGAGTTGAAACTAGATTAAATCTTTAAGTGCTTTTAGTGGAATAATATTTAATAACTCAAGATATGAAAAACATAGTTTCAAAAAGCATATACTAAAAAAATTAAAACACTTGACGTTGGAAAACTTAATTATCTAAAAAATATTTACTTACTATTTATAATCTCACCTATTTACAGAACAGAATTGAAGCATTTTGGGCGCCTGGGTGGCTCAGTTGGTTAAGCGACTGCCTTCGGCTCAGGTCATGATCCTGGAGTCCCTGGATCGAGTCCCGCATCGGGCTCCCTGCTCGGCAGGGAGTCTGCTTCTCCCTCTCCCACTCCCCCTGCTTGTGTTCCCTCTCTCGCTGTGTCTTTCTCTGTCAAATAAATAAATAAAATCTTAAAAAAAAAAAAAAAAAAAAAGAATTGAAGCATTTTGCTGTATTAAAACTTGCAGACACAGGTAATTAAAAACAAGAATAGAACAAAAATGAATTGGGTAGAAAAAGAAATAGATGAAAAATAAATACCAAGAAGGTACTAATTATTATCAGAAGCTTAACTTCAGCCTGACCTCATGGATAGCCTAGAAAATGTAAAACATTTTCAGTTTATATGGTTCTTATTCAAGTAGGAAGCACACAAATTCACTGAAGAACAAATCTTTGTTTTTTCCCCATAGGAGAAACTTAGTACATGGACCTTAGATGGAGACAGTGGATTTTTTTTTTTACTTCTATTTTGCAGAAGTTACAAAAATATTATTCTAATGGACATTTCTTTTTTTTTTTTTTTAAAGATTTTATCCATTTATTCATGAGAGATAGAGAGAGAGAGAGGCAGAGGCAGAGGGAGAAGCAGGCTCCCTGCGGAGCAGGGAGCCCGATGCGGGACTCGATCCCAGGACCCTGGGATCATGACCTGAGCCGAAGGCAGACGCTTAACCGACTGAGCCACCCAGGCATCCCTCTAATGGACATTTCTTATGTTGTCTCTTGTAAGAAGTTTAGAATACATGATCAGATCTTAAATCAGCGCATGACTTCCTTAGAGTAATTAAGTGTGATGATTTTCATATAAGTCAGACCTTGATCAGAATTCAGATATATTTATGTCCTCTTTTCCCAGCAGCTCCCCTGATTTCTGGCAGGCATTCAGCACTTAAGGAGTGTTGCGGAATGAAGGAATGTATTTATGGAGCACCTGCTCCGGCGGGGCTCAGCAGGGAGCCCTGGCGGGACTATGGTGAGCTGAACGGCCTGCCCCTCCCTCCTGTTACTTAGGTAACTGTGGAGACAGGTGTGAATCCAAGTCACCCAGTATATAACCACCCACTGTGACAGTGCTTCAAAGCCAAAACACAAGGGACCTAACCAACCTGGGAGTGACAGAAGGTTCCATTGTGGAAGCAGTGTTAGAGCTGGGATCTGCTTTCTCAAGGGGTCCCACCAGATGAAGGAAGGGATGATGGGGGAGAGCACACCTGGCAGAAGAGAGAGCCTTTTGCAAAGGTGCTGAGACAGCAGGAGTACAGAGCAGTCGGGAAGAAGGGCAATGTGCCTGGGAAGCAGAGAGCGGGAATGCGGTCTGAGATGAGGCCTGAGTTCGTGGTCATCAGGCCTTCCTCACACTTATTTCCTGGACACAGAGAAGTTCCATCAAAACGCTATTCTGTTTTTGTGTGTGTATCTTTTAAGTTTTCTCCATTAAGCGCATAATACTATTTGTATTGGGGAAAAATTGTTTACAAAAGGTAGCCCCATGAAATATCTTGTAAAGAAGTGTCACTTTGCTAATTTTTCATGGCTTTGCTTCTTGCTGTACTTAATGTCCTACCCGCTCAGAGTACTTAATTTAAAAATTCAATTAAATCAGCAAGAGATGACAAAACACATAGATATAAAAGAACAAACACGCTGTCAAATGTGATCATCCAAATGTCTCTTAGGAGCAAGAGTTATGTGTCCTGCCCAAAATGTTTTATGCAGTCTCTGCTGACATTAATAGCATGATAGGGTGTTCCTGGGGTTCTCTTTCTTCAATTCTGCTGATTGTGCCGTGAGAGATGTTGTTGTTGTTAATTCTCTATGGATTTGTCACAAATCTTCATCTTTTCAGGTAGAATTTTACTCGGAGAAAAAAAACGAAGTCATTTAGAATAGGGTTTAATAAAGAAGATAGATGATTACACTGAAAAAGCATAATTATATTGAAAAATAAAATATAATTTTAAGGTAACAATACTAATTTCTTGTGTGGCTCATAAACCACAGCTTAAGAAATTCTAAATGTTTTTTGAATAATGGCATAGCTGGAAAGAGGATAGAGCCCTGTAGGATATTTCAAGAGACTGTATGCTTATACATAAAATTATGAATTCTGGAATGCATGTTTACAAAATTTATTTAATGAAACTCATATATATTCATTCATTCATTCATTCAACCATTCTTTTTTTTTTAAAGATTTATTTATTTGAGAGAGAGAGAGAAAGAGAAAGCATGAGTGGGGGGAGGGGCAGAGGGAAAGGAAGAGAGATAATCTCAAGCAGACTCCCCGCTCAGCACAGAGCCCGACATGGGGCTCAATTTCACAACCCTGAGACCATGACCTGAGCTGAAACCAAGAGTTAGACATTCAACTGACTGAGTCACCCAGGTGCACCATCTATTCTTTATTGAATATATACTATGAGACCAGTTTTATTCACTGATACATCAGTGATACACAGTTTTATTCACTGATACATCAGTGAATAAAAAAGGCAGAAATCCTTGCTCTAGAGGAATTTACATTTTAGAGTAGTATAGATAGATAATCAAAAGTAAAAGAAATTAAATAAATTGTATAATATGTTAGAAATGATAATTACTATGATAAAAAAGAAAAAGTAGAGCAGAGGAAGGAGATTGGGAATGTACCTAGACCAATGTACCGACAATTATAAAATTGTAAATGAGACCTAAATCATAATAAATAATGAGATTACTTTTTAAATTTATCTTTATCATTAAAAAGCCTGACCCTGCTTGAGGGACTTGCCTTATATTCCATTTCATGATCACAACCTTGGCCACTAATTAGTCAAATTCTGGGGTTATACTAGCAGCTCTCAAAGTTTTTTGATCCAGTGAGTGAGGGAAAAGCCTTCAGCATCAAAACTGAGTCACATGAATAGAAATAGATCTCTTGAATCAAACCCATTCCCTAAATCCCATTTTCTGGAGCTCAGTCTGCCTTATTAATAACCCTGTCTCTCACATGCTGGGCCTTGGCCTTTCCCTCTTCTCCTCCTGATTGCAGTGTCTTAGATTTGAGAGTTAAGCAGAAGTGGTATGAGAAGGGCAGGGTTTCCTTCCTCATTTTTAGAGGCAACTCTGACAACATCAAGATTTGGAAAAGCAACTCTATTTGTTCCTCTGTTATCCCCGGGGAGCACGAGAGCATTTCAGCAGGGGAAAGGGAAATAATTGACACCAATTTTGACCACCAGTAGTTTGCCAGAGTGGGTGGAATATAGAGTGAACATTGGAATTAATTACAGTTAAAACTGTAACAACAAGAACAACAAACAAACCCAGAATTTTCCTCAAATTTAAAGATAATATAATAATTTATTTTTTAATTTTTAAAAAAGATTTATATATTTATTTGAGAGAGAGAGAGAGCGTGGACCGGGGGGAGGGGCAGAGGGAGAGGGAGAATCTCAAGCGGACTCCCCACTGAGTGTAGAGCTTGATCCCAGGACCCCAAGATCATGATCTGAGCTGAAATCAAGAGTTGGACGCTTAACCAACTGAGCCCTGATAATTTATTGAATGAATAATTTGTACCCTTAAATTCTATTTCCTGGTACCTAGCCAAAAAGTCTCTTCCCGGTGGAAACAGGCCACCTATGCTTTGCTTATGGCCCATCCCAGATCAGTTACCTCAAAGTGTCTGAGGGGAAAACACACTTCCCCACAAAAAGATTGGAGATCCCAGTATGCTGTGCCTTTTATTTTGTAGATTAGGTAACTGTTCCTGATAGAGGTTAAGTGAAGAAAATTGTGATGAGCCATCTAGGAAAACACACTGCAGTTAGTGAGTTTATTGAGTTAACAGGAATCTCATGCACTAGATGAGAACCGTGAAACTTGCAAGTTGTGAGCTGAAAAATACAAGCCCAATAACTGGTCCTTTCTGTCCAGTACTCTCTCTCTCTTCTCAGATGTTCCTAAACTAGTAAGGAGGATTTCTTTGATCCTTGGAAGAAAGTGGACACTTTTTTTTCTTTATAGTGCTTCGTAAGTATGGATATAATTTTGTAATCCCAATAGAATAAACATGAGCCATCATTTTTTTTTAGACATTTTTCACTCTTGACTTCTGATCATGTTTTCCAGGTGGCCACTGTAGGGCCACCTAACAATGTTTTTGTTGTTGTAGGAGCTCTTACTGTTTCTTTTTAAACAGCTTTATTGAGATACACGTCCTATACTGTACAATTCATGCATTTAAAGGATGCAATTCAGTACCTTTAAATGTAATCACAGAATTGTGCATCTGTTACATGATCAATTTCAGAACATTTTAATTAACCCAAAAAGAAATCCTGTGCCCCTTAATCATCACCTCCAGTCTCTCCATCCTTCCTACTTCTCCCCTTCCCAAACATCACCCGCCACCCCCTGGCATAGACAACTGCTAATCCACTTTCTGCCTCTGCAGATTTGCCTACTCTGGATATTTCATATAAATGGAATTATGAGATATGTAGTCCTTCATGACTCACTTGTTTCACTTAGCATAATGCTTTCAAGATTCATCCATGGTGTAACGTGTTAGTTCTTCACTTCCTTTGCTAAATGATATTCCATTCTATGGGTATACCACATTTTATCCATTTACTAGTTGATGGACATGTGAGTTTCCACTACATGGCTATTATGAATAATGCTGCTCTAAACATTCATGTACCAGTTCTTGTATGGATATATGTTTTCCCTTCCCCTTGGGTGAAATTTCTAGGAGCAGGATTGCTGGGTCATACAGTAACTCTACATTTAACCATTTGAGCCATGGTTTGAAGAACTGCCAGCCATATTTTCCAAAGCACTCATCCACTCTTGTGGTTTGAATCATCATAACTAGCTGTGGGTGATTGTCATGGAGCTTTAGGTAAGTGCAGGGTACTCACTGCTAACCACACTTTTTCCTACCTGGCCAGCCTTTCCCTCCTCAAACCAACCCTTGCATAGGCACCAGAGTGAACTGTCTAAGATATGTCTAAGCATATCTGATTGTGTCATTTCCCTGTTTTAGCCCTCCAGTGCCTTCCTGTTATCACCGGGATAAGCCCAAGCCCTCCATAACAAGGTGTACAGGAGTGCCAACCATCTGCCCACTGTCCATATCTCCAGCTTTGTCTTGCTCCACTTTCTGCTTCCCATTTTAGGTTCCAGAAGCACCTGGTGGCTCTGGTTCTCCTCAAATATCATGCTTCAGTCTTTGGACTTAAATCATACATGTCTACTGCCTCTAGGCCCAGTCTGGGTTATTTCTATCCTGGGGTTTTGGATGTTCAGTTTGACTTTAAAGATAAAAAATTGAAGGATTCTTACAGTTTTTAAATCTGGAGAGTAGTTGAAGAAGATTTGTTGATATAGAAGATAAAGAAGATTTCTGGATAATTAGACATTTGGTATGCATGATTAGATCGATGCAGAATGAGTGAATTGAATACAGATTTTCCAGGCCTAATAATTTCAAGGCAAGTTTAGTTTATGTATATTGTTTTATTCATTTGTTAATTCATTCACTGAGTTGATTGAGCACCTACTATGTGCCAATTGCTATTTTAAACCCTGGGGATATGCCAGTCAATAACACAATATACCTGTCCTCATGGGGTTTACTTTTTATTAAGAAAAACAATAAACAATGAGTGTGAGGAGTAAAGCAGGACAATCTGATTTCATTGTGTCATTGCATGGTGGTAAGGAAAACTTAGATGGACAGAGAAAACCTTGCTGAATTGGCCAACTTTGAGTTGATATCTAAAAGATGAAGAGACAGCCAGGCGGAGAACTAGAGCTACCGAATTCCAGGTCATCAGGGCAAAGGTACTGAGACTCAGGTGGCAGCTGGGGTTAATTAGTTAATTGCAGAGAGTTAGATTTTGATCATATTATTACTCTGTCTTCAATGTAACAATTTATATGTTTAAAATTGTTTTATAAGAACTCCAACCAGACAGTTGATCTACCTGGAAGTAAACACATATATACTTGTATTAGTCTGCTTGGGCTGCCATAGCCAAATACCACAGGCTGGGTAGCTATAATGACTGAAAATTATTTTGTCACAGTTCAGCAGGCCTGAAGTCCAAGATGAAGGTGCCAGCACATTTGGTTTCCAGGAGGAGCTCTCTTTCTGACTTGAGGAAGAGTCTCCTTGCTGTGTTTTCACATGGTCTTTCCTCTGTGCATGCAAAGACAGGGAGCTCTCTGGTGTCTCTTCCCCCGCTAAAAAGGACACCACTACCCTTGAATTAGGGTCCAACCCTTATTACCTCATTTAATCCTAATTACCTACCTTAAGGCCCCATTTCCAAATACCATCATATAGGAGGTTAAGACTTAAACATAGGAATTTTGGGAGAACACAATTCAGCCCATGACAATACTTGAGTCATTTGAACACCCTAAAAAGGCAACTATATCAATTAAGCAAGCAGTTAGATTTGGAGGGACAAAATCCAAAATTGCACAATAGAATAATTTCTTAGTAGTTGATGGACATTACTCCCCTCCCTTCCACACAAAACATACACATCCTAATGTCTAATGTATGTGCAATTCAGTGTTAAAAAGTTCTTTAAAAAAAAAGATTTTATTTATTTATTTGAGAGAGAGAGCAGAAGCAGGGGGAGGGAGAGGTGGAGGGAGAAGCAGACACCCCGCTGAGCAGGGAGCCTGATGCGGGGCTCGATCCCAGGACCCTGAGATGATGACCTGAGCTGAAGGCAGATGCTTAACTGACTGAGCCACCCAGGTGCCTCTAGTGTTAAAAATTTCTTAACCTTTTAAAACATTTGCTTTCCAAGGATAAAAGTCCAATGCATTCAGATTCTTGATTGCTGACCCCTGAAGGATATTCAAAGAAAGATCTTATGAATTAACTGTAACCTGTTCTAGGTGAAGTGATATCTTTAATATACATATGGAAGCACTTTTAACTTCTAACAAAATAAAATAAAAAGACATGCAAAAGGTGAAAGCAGAGTTGGAAAAAAATGGGATAAATATCTTTATGGTCTCAACTCTTTAGATTTTTTTTTTTTTATAATTTTTTTTTTTTTTAAGATTTTATTTATTTATTTGACAGAGAGAGAGACAGCGAGAGCAGGAACAGAAGCAGGGGGAGTGGGAGAGGGAGAAGCAGGCTTCCCGTGGAGCAGGGAGCCCGATGCGGGACTCGATCCCAGGACCCTGGGACCATGACCCGAGCCGAAGGCAGACACTTAACGACTGAGCCACCCAGGCGCCCTCAACTCTTTAGATTTTTATTAAATAGTTTGACTAAGTGGTTTAGTCATCACACAATCCAGGATAGCAGAATCATATATTTGTGGGAAATAATGCAGTGTGTAAGTTCTACAAATATAGGGATTATGCTCTTGCTTTCTTATAAAAACTAGGAAAATACTTTCAGCGTATGCATTGTAATTGATAGCGATGGAATGAGTAAGGATTGCAAACACTGTAGGGTCATTTTAAAGGGAAAGCAAATCAGAATGCAGTTCTGGGATCTCTCGAATTTAAACAAGGAAGTACTGCATTTCAGAACCTAATGCCTAACAGACATTCAGTCACTGCTGGCTTGACATACATTCTTAGTTTGGATATGCCTCTAGTGTTAATTTATTTCAAAAAGTCATCATATTTGGAAATCTCACATTCCAGGATGAAAATAAATACTCTAACTGAATAATAAACATTTCTATGCAGTAAAGAAATAATCAGATTCTTAAGTCAATATATAAGTTAAATAGTAAATTTTTAACAAATTATATTAAAATGTAACTGTTGAATACATGGAGAATACAGGAGGAATATGTATTTTCTTTTTATGAAGCACTGGAAGTGCTTTTGAAAGGATATTTTGGAATAACACAGACTGGACTGACTATGGATTTGCAACTACAGATTTGAAATAGATACTCAGCACTGCCAGGTGATCCTTCTTTCCCTCTCAAATAAAGTCAACTCCTCTGATACAAAGTTTTCACTCTTAGCTCTTTCTCCTCAAATCTTCGGCAACTTCTCTTAGATTGTTTCTCCAAATACTTACAGAGAAAATAAACAGAGTTGGGCAAGGTATACTTCTTCTTCCACTACCAAAATCTATTGACCTTAGCCAGCAGCCTCATAGAATGGCAGTCATATTCCTGCTCCATCTAAGGCCACATCTGCCATCGGGGCCCTGGCTCCCATCCACAGCTCAGATGCTCAGTCCCTGCAGTCATCTCTCTTCTCTCCTGTTTCTGGATTTTTTTTCCTTTTTACTGGCTAATTCCCATTTGGCATGTAAACATGCATTCATATCACACATTTATAATTAAAGAAGCAAAAACCCCTCTTTCAGCCCTTGTCATCCTCCAAGAACTTTCCCATTCCCTTCACACCTTAAAGTGGTTTTATTTTTTGTTTTGTTTTATGCTTTTCTTCATCTCATCCCTTTTTGATCCATTTTAAGCAGGTTTTCATTCTTACTACTCCACAAAATGGCTTCTATCAAGGTCAACATCTTCCCAGTGCCAAAGGTAATGCTGATGATGGTAGTGATAATAATAAAACACCTCTATAAAGTTTACTATGTGTCAGGTACTATTATAAGTGCTTAATAGATACTAACTTGTTTAATTTTTACAACCACCTGTATAAGGTAGGTACTATTAGAACATCCATTTTACAAATGAGGGCACTTGAAGGTTAAATAACTTGATAAAGGTCTCACTTTTGGTAAATGGTGGAACCAGGATTTGAACCTGAGCAGTCTGGTTCAGGATTTCTTCTCGGAACACTTACACTATTATCTATACCCTACTTCCCATATCAGTGGCACTTAACCTGATTAATAGTATCCTGCATGAACCTCTTCATCTCTAGGCCTCTGAACTCTGCAGAGTTTTAAAGTTTATTTTAATTAATGAATTTTAATTTCTTGCTTTCTTGGCTGTTGTCTCTGAGTTGCATTTGCTGCCTCTTCATCCTCCATCAGCCCTTTAAAGGTTGTGGTTCCCTAGAGTTCGGTCCTCAGCCCTCCTCTTTTCTCACACCCTAGCCTCATCGCATAAAATACCATCTCTACACTGCTGACTTTCACATGAGCATCTCTAGGCTGGCCTTTTCCCCTGAGATCCAGACTTAACAGAGTCAATAGCCTACCCAGCATCTGTACTTTGATTTCTGATAGGGATCTGAAACTTAACATTGGCCAAGACAAAACTATTGAGTCTTCTCACTACCCGTTCCTGCAAAATCCCCCATCCCGCAGGTATTTCAAGTCTCAATTAATGACAGAAAGGCCATGGAAAGTACATAACTGTATTCAGTGAAAATTGAACCATATTCTCTTCGGAGTGCTATTTTGGGTTCCTGTGGTCAATCTTCGGATAGATTCTGAGAGCCTATAGAGGTGTCCTGGTATGAGAGCTAGAGCGTGTAACATAGGAACTGGCTTTCTGTTGTACATACATGTCCCAGCCAGCTACACACGTACATGCTTGGTCACAAGATCACAGCAAACGGTCAGGAGGCGACTGGGAAGCAGAAGCTGAGCATAGTTTTTAAGGTAAAAGGAAAGTTTTAAAGCATCGTTTTTGAGTTTAATCCTTTGTTTAATCCATACATTTTTTAATCAGATTTTCCCATTTTATAAAGTGCCTTTTTCCATTTTATAAAAGTCTGACAGATAGTATGTGCTTTCCCACACAAATCTGTCAGTTCCCTCATCTTTATCTACCACACCCACCCATGGTTCAAATTTGAAAACTTTCTGAAGCAGAGAATGCCAGTCAGCTAGAGGCAGTTGGGTGAAAACTCAAAAGTAAAAGTAAAAATTCATCATAAATCTTCATTTATCTGGGATCCTAGGCTGCACCGTATGAATAACTGCTAGGTGGATAAAGCCCAGGGCCTTTGTGGCATCTCTCAGGTTGGTTACACAAACAGGATAGATACACACAAACTCTTAAATTTGTATATGTGACCATTAAAAACCTTTCCTCCTCTATGCATCTAGATATCCAAGAATGTCTCAGAATACCTTTATTTGTATGTTGCTACATGGCTTTATCCAAACAGATGAGATCTTGTTACAATCCGAATGCTTTCTTGGAAAGTAAAAGTACAGTCTTGTCCTGAATGGTAAATTCTGCCTCTCTTAAAGAAGCTCGATGATGTCTTTAGTGAAAGGGGGTGACAAACATTTCACATGCAAAGAGGTGAGTGTTTTTCTTGCAAATCCCAAGATAGATGTCATCTCTTAAAAGAAAAGTATTTTCTCTTTTGAAATACACATTATGGATCCTCACTGATATCTAAACTTTGGCTGAAGCCTACAGTTAGTCTGAGCTCATAAATTTTGTTTAGTTTTTTTTTTTCTAAACCAGTAAATTAGAAAAATCAAATTCTTTATATGTTACATTCTATTCCTCCAATAGTTCAAAGAGGAAAGCCTATTTTAATGATTTTAGTTATTTTTGAATTGTAATTCCAGTATAGTTAACATACAGTGTTATATTAGTTTCAGGGGTACAATATAGTGATTCAACAATTCTATACATTACTCAGTGCTCATCGGGATAAGTGTACTCTTAATTGCCTTCACCTGTTTCACCCATTGCCCCACCTACCTCCACTCTGGTAACCATCAGTTCGTTTTCTATAGTTAATAGTTAAGTCTGTCTTTTGGTTTGTCTCTTTTTCTTTATTCGGTTTTTTTGTTTCTTAAATTCCACATATGAGTGAAATCACATGGTATTTGTCTTTGACTGACTTATTTCACATAGCATTATACTCTCTAGATCCATTCATGTTGTTGCAAATGGCAAGATTTCATTCTTTTTTATGGCTGAGTAATTATCTATCTATCTATCTATCTATCTATCTATCTATCTATCTATCTAT
>NC_058409.1:70587373-70607686 GCF_002201575.2 Neomonachus schauinslandi | reverse complement strand
TATCTATCTATCTATCTATCTATCTATCTATCTATCTATCTATCTATCTATCTATGGTAAATACCTAGTACTGGAATTACTGGATCATGTGGCAATTCTTTTTTTTTAAGATTTTGTTTGTTTGTTTGTTTGTTTATGAGAGAGAGAGAGCATGAGCAGGAGGAGGGGCAGAGGGAGAGGGAGAGAGATCTTCCCTAGCAGATTCCTTGCTGTGTGGAGCCCAACCTGGGGCTCGAGTTCACAACCTTGAGATTATGACCTGAGCTGAAATCAAGAGTCGGATGCTTAACCGACTAAGCCACCCAGGCATTCCTGGATCATGTGGTAATTCTACTTTTAATTTTTTGAGGAACCTCTCTACTGTCTTCCACATTGGCTGCAGCAGTTTGCACTCCCACCAACAGTGAATGAGGGTTCCTTTTTCTCCACATCCTTGCCAACATTTGTTTCTTGTGTTGATTTTAGCCATTGCAACAGGTGTGAGGTGATATCTCAGTGTGGTTTTGATTTCCATTTCCCTTATGATGAGTGATGTTGAGCACCTTTTCATATGGCCCTTGGTATGTCTTCTTTGGAGAAATGCCTATTCATGTGTTCTGCCCATTTTTTAATTGGATTATTTGTGTTTTGGGTGTTGAGTTGTATAATTTTGTTTGTTTGTTTTGGAGGGGTTGTCTTCTTTTGGGTGTTGAGTTGTATAATTTTTTTTTTTTTTTTGGAGGGGTTGTCTTCAAGTGCTTTAATAGAACTGTGTACTCAGTTGCTTTTTGGCAAAGGGATTCTCCAAATGCCTGACTGGATTAATAAATGCACAATCCCTTCTAGATAGCCTCCCAAGAGCTTAATTCCTGAATTCCATGGCAGGGAGGAGGGGGCAGCACACTATTCCTGAAGGAATCCAACGCCATCTGTGAAAGGCAAGTGCTCCCCGACCCCACAGTGTTGGCAGTGAGGGTCTGACCTCACGGGCAGACCTGGTGGTGCTGGTGACATTGTAGGAAGACACCCAGGCTGGACCCCTGCCTGGCCAAAACCTGGATAGACCTAGAGGAAAGTAGTACAGCCAGGTGGCATGGTGCCTACCTGTGGCCATCCTCCTACTAAGCCTGGGTCTAGATGGTGGACACCATGGCAAAAAGGCAAAAGAAGCCAGGCCGGGGTCCTTGCTGAGCTTCCAGGGACACGCAGAGGGGTGTACCCATGTAGGTGGACACCTAATCCAAGGGAGGGCTCAGGTTGGCGTGCTCTCTGCTGGGGTAGGGTCGGAATGAGGTGGGGTGATGAAAAGAGTTACAGTAGAGACTCAGATAAATGTGCAGGCAGTGCCAAGACTGTCTTTTTTCCATTGCATATGTTTTCCTCCTTTGTTGAAGATTAATTGATCATATAATTATGGGTTTATTTGTGGGCTCTCTATTCTGTTCTATTGATCTGTGTGTCTGTTTTTGTACCAGTACCATACTCTTTTGATTGTTACAGCTTTGTAGTATATTTTGAAATTCAGGATTGTGATACCTCTGGTTTTGGGTTTTATTTTTTTCCCCCAAGATTGCTTTGGCTATTCAAAGTCCTTTGTGGTTCCATACAAATTTTAGGATTGTTTGTTCTAGTTCTGTGAAAAATGCAGTTGGCATTTTGATAAGAATTGCATTAAATCTATAGATAGCTTTAAGTAGTATGGACATTTTAATAATATTTATTCTTCCAATCCATGAGCATGGAATATCTTTCCATTTTTTTGTATGTCATCTTCAATTTCTTTCATCAATGTTTACAGTTTACAGAGTATGGGACTTTCACTTCCTTGGTTAAATTCATTCCTAGGTATTTCATTCTTTTTGTGCAATTGTAAATGAGATTATTTTCTTAATTTCCCTTTCTGTAGCTTCATTATTGGTATATAGAAATGCAATGGATTTCTGCATATTGATTTTTTATCCTGTGAAACTTACTGAATTCATTTGACAATCCTAGTAGATTTTTGGTGGAGTCCTTAGGGTTTTCTATATATAGTATCATATCATCTGCAAATAGTGAAAGTTTTACTTCTTCCTTACCATTTTGGATGCCTCTTATTTCTTTTTCTTGTCTAATTGCTGTGGCTAGAACTTCCAGTACTATGTTGAATAAAAGTGGTGAGAGTGGTCGTCCTAGTCTTATTTCTGACCTTAGGGGAAAAGCTCTCAGTTTTTGACCATTAAGTATGATGTTAGCAGTGGGCTTTTCATATATGGCCTTTATTACGTTGAGGTCTGTTCCCTCTAACCCTACTTTGTTGAGGGTTTGTATCATGAATGGATGTTGTACTTTGTCAAATGCTTTTTCTGCATGTATTGACATGATTATGTGGTTTTCATCCTCTCTCCGGTTGATGTAATGCATCACATTGATTGATTTGTGAATATTGAACCATCCTTGCATACGGGGAATAAATCCCACTTGATTGTGGTGAATGATATTTTTAAAGTATTGTTGGCTTTGGTTTGCTAGTATTTTATTGAGGATTTTTGCACCTATGTTCTTCAGAGATATTGGCCTGTAGTTCTCTTTTTTGTGGTATCTTTATCTGGTTTTGGAACCAGGGTAATGCTGGCCTCATAGAATGAGTTTGGAAATTTTCCTTTCTCTTCTATTTTTTTGAATAGTTTGAGAAGAATAGATATTAACCCCTCTTTAAATGTTTGGTAGAATTTACCTCTGAAGACGTCTGGTCCTGGATGTTTGTTTGTTGGGAGTTTTTTTATTACTGATTCAATTTCATTGCTGGTAATTGATCTGTTCAAATTTTCTATTTCTTCCTGATTCAGTTTCGGGAGATTGTATGTTTCTAGGAATTTATCCATTTCTTCTATGTTGTGCAATTTGTTGGTATATAGTTTTTTCATAGTATTCTCTTATAATTGTATTTTTGTGGTTTTGGTTGTTATTTCTCCTCTTTCATTTCTAATTTTGTTCATTTGAGTCTTTTCTCTCTCTCTCTCTCTTTTTATGAGTCTGGATTGAGGTTTATCAACTTTGTTGATCTTTTTAAAGAACCAGCTCCTGGTTTCATTGATCTGTTCTATTGTTGTTTTTTTCTTTTTTCATTTCTTTTTTGTTTATTTCTGCTTTAATCTTTGTTATTTCCTTTTTTCTACTGGTTTTGAGCTTTGTTTTTTCTTCTTTTTCTAGCTCCTTTAGGTGTAAGATTGGGTTTTTCCTTTTCTACTTCTTGAGGTAGATCTGTATTAGTACAAACTTCCCTCTTAGAACAGCTTTTGCTGCACCCCAAAGATTTTGGACTGTTGTGTTTTCATTTTCATTTGTCTCCCTGTATTTTTTATTTCTTCTTTGATTTCTTGGTTGACCCAGTCATTGTTTAGTAGGATGATATTTGCCTTCCATGTATTCGTGTTCTTTCTGGATTTTTTCCTGTGGTCAATTTCTAGTTTCATTAGTGTTATGGTCAGAAAAGATGCATGGTATGACTTCATTCTTTTTGAATTTGTTGAGATTTGTTTTGTCACCTAATATGTGATCTGTTCTGGAGGATATTCCATATGCACTTGAAAAGAATGTGTATTCTGCTGTTTTAGGATGAAATGTTCTGAATATATCTGTTAGACTCATCTGGCCCAATGTGTCATTCAAAGCCACTGTTTCCTTGTTGATTTTCTGTTTGGGTGATCTATCTGTTGCTGTAAATGAGGTGTTAAAGACCCCTACTATTACTGTATTACTATCAATTACATACTTTATCTTAATAGGTACTTTATGTATTTGGGGGTGTTCCCATGTTGGGTGCATAAATATTTATAATTGTTATATCTTCTTGTTCATTTGTTCCCTTTATGATTATATAGTGTCCTTCTTTGTCTCTTGTTACAGTCTTTATTTTAGAGTCTGTTTTGTTCAATAGAAGTATTGCTATCCTGGCTTTCTTTTCACTTCCATTTGCATGATGAATGATTTTCCATTCTTTCACTTTCAGTCTGCATCTGACTTTAGGTCTGAAATGAGTCTTCTGGAGGCAGCATATAGATGGGTCTTGCTTTTTTTTTTTTTTTATCAATTCTGTTACCCCGTATCTTTTGATGGAGAATTTAGCCCATTTACATTCAAAGTCATTATTGATAGGTGTGTACTTATTGCCATTTTGTTACTTGTCTTATGGGTTTTTGTAGTTCTACGCTGTTCCTTTCTTCTCTTGCTCTTTTCTCTCACCAGAAAACCAGTTTGCTGGTTTTCTTTAGTGATGTACTTGGATTCCTTGCTCTTTATTTTTTGCCTATCTCTTACCGGTTTTTGATTTGTTGTTATCATTAGGTTTGTATATAACATCTAATGCAGATAACGGTCTAGGTTAAGTTGATGGTCACTTAGTATGAACCCATTCATTACCCTCTCCCCTCCCCACATTTTAGGTATATGATATCATAACTTAATCCTTTTATTTTGTGACTCCCTTGACTGATTTTTATAGATATACTTAATTTCACTGCTTTTGTGCTTCCTACTTTTCTTACTCTTACTTAAGGTCTTTCCTTTCCACTCAGAGAGTTCCCTTTAACATTTCTTGTAGGGCTGCTTCAGTGGTCATGAATTTCTTTAACTTTTGTTTGTCTGGGAAACTCTTTATCTCTCCTTCTCTTCTGAGTAGTACCCCTGGTGCAAAGTATTGTTGGCTGCGGGTTTACTTCTTTTAGCATTTTAAATATATCGTGTCATCATGCACTGAAATAAAGTTTTCAGACACCAATCTGAGCAGCCATGCAGGACTGCTTTTGCAAGGGAGAGAGCAGCAGCAGCTGGATTCTGCACATAGCTTTTATTTTATTTTTTATCAGAAAAGGAAGGACAGATGCATCAAAGTGTGGGAAAGGAGTACATAGGGATGGTAACTATCTTGAAGCCGAAAAGCAGCCTTTCATCCTCCCCTATGCACTGGCACACAGGGAGGCAGTCATGGGATAAGGGAGAGGTGGGATGTTTGTGCTAGCAATCACCAGCTGCAGGAAGGGGGACTGAAGGTTATATTCTTTCATAGCTCTTAACCTATGCCCTGCCCCAGAAGATCATGGGATCCTGTTTGTACCAGGCTACTGTATTCAGGAATGCTGCTGGCATTTCAGCTGCTTCTACAGTCTCCCCCGCCCCCGCTCTTAGGGCTTACAATATACTTTCTAAGAACAACTCCACATATCATGCCTCTGTCTTCTGGCCTGCAAAGTTTCTGTTGAAAAATTAGCTGATAGCCTTCAGGGGTTTACCTTGTATGTGACTGTTTTCTTTTTTCTTGCTGCCTTTAAAATTCTCTCTTTATCACTACTTTTTGCCACTTTAATTACTATGTGTCTTGGTGTGGACCTCCTTGGGTTGATTTTGTTGGGGGCTCTCTGTGCCTCCTGGATCTGGATTTCTTCTTTCCTCAGATTCTGGAAGTATTCAGCTATTATTTCTTCAAATAAATTTTGTGCCCCCTTTTTCTCTCTTTTCCTTCTGGGATCCTTATAACGCAAATCTTATGCTTGATGGCATCACCAAGTTCCATAAGTCTATTGTTATTTTTTATTATTTTTTTCTCTCCTTTTCAGCTTTATTGCTTTCCATTACTCTGTCCTCCAAGTTGCTGATTCATTCTGCTTCTTCTAATCTACAATTTATTCCATCTAGTGTATTTCTAATTTCAGTTACTGAGTTCTTCATCTTTGATTGGTTGGGTTTTTTTTAATGTTTTCTTTTTCTTTGTTAAGGGTCTCACTGAGTTCCTTCACTCTTTTCTCAAATCCAGGGAATATCTTTATGACCATTACTTTAAATTCTCTCAGCTGTATTACTTACCTCTGTTTCATTTAGCTCTCTTGCTGTGGATTTTGTGCAGTTTTTTCATTTGGGACATATTCCTCTGTCTCCTCATTTTGTCTAATTCTCTGTGTGTGTTTCCATGTGTTAGGAAAGTCAGCTACATCTTCTGCTTTTATAAGTAGTGACCTTATGAAGAAGAGGTCCTATAGTGTTCTGCAGGGCGATGTCTCCTATTCACCAGAACCTGGAGCTTCAGGGTACCCCCTGTTTGTGCTGTGTGTACCCTTCTATTGTGGCTGAGCCACTTTTGCCTTCAGTCCAGTCATCTGCAGTGGCTCTCTTTGCCTGTTGTGGGAGGGCTTGGTCCCTATTTTGTTAGTGGGCCAGTCTTGGGACACCTTGAACTTGAGTTGAGTCAGACTTGGCATTTGCCAGAGATGCAGCAACACTAAACTGCAGGATGCTTCCCTTATGTTGTCCCTTGAGAAACTTTTGTCAGTGGGCAGGGCCTGCAATCAGACCAGATGTCTTCCCCCAGGCCACTGCTGGGGCTATTGTGGACTGGTGTGTATGCTTCACTTCCCCTTCCCCCAGGACAGGAGTCACTTTGGAGTGGTGCTGGCCCCTGTCGGGGCTGTTTCCACACTGGCAGGCTTGTGACACCACTTTGGATGGGCTCCAGCCAAGGGTATATAGGAGGGGTCAGGTCTGCAGGAGAATGCTGAGTCAGGATGCATGGTGTTAGTAAGCTAGGTAATGAACATTTGTGCTACACTGGTTTCCATAGGTGTCCATGTGTCTAGGCTGGGGTGTTGGGAGGGAAAATGGCACCTGCCGGCTCCTTTGTTCCTGGAGGACTCTCCCAATGATCCCTGCCTTTCCAGCACGTGCTCTGAGATTAATACACAAATCTCCCTCTCATGTACCTCAGATATTTTTTCAAACTGCTGTTCCTTTTTTTTTTTTTAATATTTTATTTCTTTATTTGAGAGATAGAGTGAGAACAAGAGAGAGAACATGAGCAGGGCAGAGGAGCAGAAGGAGAGGGAGAAGCAGACTTTTTTGATTTTAAGATGAACTTTTTATTTCATATCTTAACATTCCAGAAATTAAAATGCTTCTTGTAATTGTCATTTTAGAAATAATTGGCAATGTTTTAATTTCTTAATAGAACAATAAATAATGGTATGACACAAAATAATTATGTTTAGATGGAATATGATACTTTGTCATCTGATTTTTTTTAAATATAAATGACAAATTGGAATTATGATGGGTAAAACAAATGAAGAGGTGGTTGCTAGGCTTTATTTAGACCTCCAAATGAAAATTGAAAACATTTTAAGGTTTATTCCCAGTTATTTATTGTTTTTAGACTTTAGGCTGTGTTGTGATGGAACTAGCATTTTAAAAATACAATATTCTGACTTTCAAATGTCATTGCATGATGTAGACAAGGAAATGCCGTGGAGTAGTTTAAGCACAATGTTTAATGAGGTGATTAAATCTATATAGTTTTTAAATACTAGTGCTTGGGCATTTATTCTAGGTATAGTTCCACTGAGGTTAACTTGAGACCTGGCTTTGACATTATTCAGAGAAGAGTTTAGTTATTAAAAAATGTCCAGCAGCACCTCCACTGTAACTGCTTTGTTGTATAAGGTGCAGAAATTATATCCTCATCTGTATTGACATGCGAACATGAGCTTTGTTTCCTTAAGATATTATAGCCAGGAGTCCATGGACAGTGTTCGTGGTGCGTGTGCTTCTTTTTTTTTTTTTTTTTTTTTTTTTTATTCATGAGAGACAGAGCGAGAGAGAAAGGCAGAGGGAGAAACAGGCTCCCAAGGAGCAGGGAGCCCGATGTGGGACTCGATCCCAGGACCCTGAGATCATGACCTGAGCCGAAGGCAGACGCTTAACCATCTGAGCCACCCAGGCGCCCCGTGTGCTTCTTTTGAAGCATGTTTTGTGTTCTTTTTACATGCCTGGCATTCTGGTAGGTACTGAAGTACAGGAAAGATCAAGGTAAATCAGATGTGGATGCTTCCTCAGAGCTTGAGTCTATTAGCGTAAGTAAATAGTGTGTAAAGTGTGTAAATAGCTAGAAAAACAAAATAGATAGTAATCGGTGCCATAAAAGGTACATAGATAAGGAAAAAGATACTACACCCATCAGAGAAAGATAAGGAAAGCTTCATGAAGAAGGTGTTCTTATAAAACTGATTAAAAATTAACACAGGAAATTAGTTATTTGGTCTCAATTATTGGAAAAATCCATTTCATTGATTTTTCATGTTCAGCTCAGTCGAAATAGGCCCCTTTCCTCAATAATAATGGTATCTTTAGTATGTATGGTTTTAAGTAAAAAGTTATGTCCAAATCAAAACACTCTCTGGGTAATCTCACCTTGTTATTTGACAAGTATAATACAAAGTTAAAATGTGTGAAATTGCTAAAAGGTTTGATAGTGTGAGCTATGTCAGCAACATCTGAGACTAAGCAACTACAAACTAAGCTGAAAACACAATTTTGGCTTCATACGAAATAAAAGATCTCAAATTTCATCATGTTGTCTGTCCCACAAGCTCTGATAAAAACTTTGTGGGACTCTGTGCTTCCTGTTTGTTCAAGCCTTTGTTTTTCAGCATGCCACTGAAAAGAACACACCTTCATGATCACATTTCCCCAATTTAGTTCATAATCAATGTGTAGCTCTAGTGCTCTCCTTGTTTTCTTTTAAGAAGGCACCACCATCACTAGTTACTATAAAAACAGGTGCAAAATAGACAGTAAACATTTCCACTGGAATTTAACTCATCATTTGAACAAGGATTTATTGGCCATAGGAGATTTATACCGCATGTATTTTTTTTTTAATTAAAAAGGAGGTACATCTTTTTAGTCAGAACCTTGGACATTTGAACATGGTTTAGGACCTTTCTTATTGCAGACTGTCAGGTGTCTCCAAAATAATCCTGCACCTTAGGACTAGGAATTGATACTGTCTCCTCCTTAAAAATCATATGTCCTCTCACATAAAGCCTGCGGATGGGGAGTTGTTTTGCTGAGATCTTAAAGAATACCAAGTCCCCTTAGGTTTCAGACACCTCCTGAGACATAAGTGACAGCAGATATCTGAAGTCAGGGGCCATTGCAGTAAATCTTATCACCCACCATATTGGTAGAATAAAAAGTCCTTTTAAATGCTCAGCTTGACCATAGAACTTTTGCTTTTGGGTTGAACTTAGCTTAGCCTAGTCAGCGACTGTGATCTTCGGAGCAGGCTAGACAGAGGGGAAATTTAATCATAAAAATTATATGTTCTGTGCCACATTTATTGGCAGTTGCTATCATCTGGATGTCTGTTTTGCTTATGCATCTATCTAGTAAGGTCAGTGTGTTACTGAGGGTTTTGCTAGTGGCTATAAAAAAATAAACTCCAAAATTTCAGTGGCTTAACAAAATAGAATTTTATTTCTCTCTCACACAACATCCATTATATAGTGTGTTTCTGAGCTTTCCTAGAATCCAGGTTCCTTCCATATCGGGACTGTGCTATTTCCTAGGAGTCTTGGAATCCTTTGGGTTCAGGCAGAAAGAATGAGAAAGGATGGAGAAGGGAAGATACAACCTCCTTACATCCACCCTGGCTACTAAGTGACGCATGTCTCTTGCATCTACATTCCACTGGTGAAAACCAGTCATAGGGTCTCATTTTGATGCAAGGGTTGCTGGGAAATGTCACTGCCAGGGCAACTGCTTTCCAGAAAAACACACAATGAAAGAGTGGGTAAGTTTTGCTGGGTTTACAGGATCTGTATTATGGCAGAGAGCCCATAAGTTTTGTGAGAGGGTAAATTCTGTCTACCCAAAGTTGATCACACCAGATTAAAGAAGATGCTGTGACAAGTTCTGTTGTAATTTGTTTTGAAAAGCTGTGCTTCTTTGGGAAAAAATATTTTACACCCATCAGTTGACTGGTTGTAAAAATTCCTTGAAAGTGATACCTAGGTGATGATGGTAATAAACACCAGTCTACCACACAGAAATTACTGATTTACTTGTTATAGGCATAGTCTGTGAATGGTTCTGTTGGGTGATTTTGTGAATCCAGTAAACCTACCTACTTTTTTCTTTTTTAAATTTTGCATATCCCTTCTAAAAGGAAATGGGAATTTATGCAAAAGTACTTTTGACTTGTTTTGCTTGTCTGCAAACATTTGAGCTGATCAAGTATTGATACAAGGAGATTGTCTTCTGCTAAATGTATTAACCAGCAGCAGAATGTAATGAGTAAGAATTGTTGGGTTCAGAGACACAGAGTAGGTTTATAAGAAATAGTTCCCTCATTAAGGTCAGTAGATTTATCTTCTTCTCTCATTTTCTGCCTCTTTGTGACCATAGGCCAGTCCTTATCATCCTCAACTGTAAAATAAGACTTAAATCTGGTGACCCAGCTCTGACTCTTTCTGTACCTAAAACATTTTTTCAATCTATAGTTTGAAGATTCTGGAATCTAAAGAGGACAGAAGTCTTATTCTAGAGTTCATTTTATAGGTAAAAGCCTCAAGAGTTAAGAGTAAAGAGAATATTGCTAGCCTATCAAGTACTTCACTTGGTGAGCAAAACGTCCCCAACTTCTGAGAATTTATATTCAGAGAAAAAGATATTTAAAATCTAAATGAATCTACTTTGTAATTATCTCTGAGTTTGGAGGACTTTTTAGAATTTTATTGGGCGCCTCAGCATTGTATTGTTCTTACCTTTCCAATGATATCTTGCTTTGCTTTTGCTTAGAGTGCACTCCTATATTGGGAAATAACAGGTGCCCACTTAGGGCAAACCTAAGTGCTCAAGACTGAATTTGCTGAACATGAATATCCCTGAATTCTGGATGGCCCATGTCAGCGGCCCAGCCCCCTGAAGGAAAAATGACATTGCCCTCAGGGTGTGTGTTGATTAGTTCAGACCTTTGTAAACTTACAAATAATGCTGAATTTGCCCTTATCAGGTAACCCTCATGTACCAGGTTTTGATTAGTTTTACAATGAAAATAATTTTACTTCTATTTAATACTACTTTTTTGGTGACTTCTTTGAATGACATGTTAAATATTATTTTAATTTTTTAAAAAAATGTACTATCTGTTACGTAGTAGATACTGAATAATAGGTAGCTACCTATTTTTTTCTACTTATTAATATTTTTCCTGGATTTTTATCCTTTCAAGGCTGTCTTGATTCTGGATTCCTTTCACCCCATGCTATGACCCCTTCACAAAAATTTATTAGCACCCACTATGTAAGGAGGACCTAACTACATGTATCGGTGATATTATGACACATAGGGAAGAGTATCAGATGGTACAATAGGGAAAGATGTCTGGATATGGGTGATTTACCGGTTGTTGGCAAAGCCAGCTTTCCTTTATGACAGATGGAGTTAATGTTATGAAATTAAATTGATTTGAGGGCCTTATTGATCTCAAAATTTTATAAGCTGAGCATTTGAGATTTCATTGTACTATTCCTTCCCCTTGCTTTGCTCTTTTAAAATATATTACTGGCTTGTGTTTGAGCCATAACACATTAAGCTTGTTATTAATCATTAACACCTTGCTGTGAATTATTTTTTGAGTTTGCTCTGTGCCGGTTAATAAGGTGTGTCAAGGCCTGGGACCTGGCAGGAGGGACCGGTGCTGACTTTTAGCAAAGGTTCTCGGTTTCCATCTGGTCCTTCTCGTGGGGTCCAGAGTCTGGGGGGCTGTTCTTACAACTGTACCTGGAACAAAGAGTACTTGAGGGGAGTCTGAAAAAATCTCTTTCATGTAGGGCAGGTCGCATAAGGCTTGGTCTTTTAAAGAAATTGTTACCAGGAGACTGTGGAGAAAGGAAAGTAAAGAGCAATGCAGAGTACAGATTTCCTAACCTTCTTTTTTTTTATTTTGTTATGTTAATCACCATACATTACATCATTAGTTTTTGATGTAGTGTTCCATGGTTCATTGTTTGCGTATAACACCCAGTGCTCCATTCAGTATGTGCCCTCTTTAATACCCATCACCAGGCTAACCCATCCCCCCATACCCCTCCCCTCTAGAACCTTCAGTTTGTTTCTCAGAGTCCATAGTCTCTCATGGTTCGTCCCCCCTCCCATTTCCTCCCTTCATTCTTACCCTCCTGCTTTTATTTTTTTTAACATATAATGTATTATTTGTTTCAGAGATACAGATCTGTGATTCAACAGTCTTACACAATTCACAGCGCTCACCACAGCACATACCCTCCCCAATGTCTATCACCCAGCCACCCCATCCCTCCCACCCTCCACCACTCCAGCAACCCTCAGTTTGTTTCCTGAGATTAAGAATTCCTCCTATCAGTGAGGTCATATGATACATGTCTTTCTCTGATTGACTTATTTCCTAACCTTCTTAATGGCATTGCTTGCTCAGATGGGTTTGGCTGATTCCTTGACTTTGACTTCAGTGTGTCATTGGGAGGTGAACCCCAAAATTCCTGTTTGGCACAACTCTGTCATATTGACTCTGAATGGGGAGACCAAATAGACTGAAAATTGACTGAAGTTTTCCTAGTCCTGTCCCACTTCAAGAAAATTGCTTTTCAAGCTCTGTGTGAGCTCATTCTTCCCTGTTGGCACTTGGACAAAAGGAGAGAAGTACCTTTAGAATTTGGAGAACTTCCAGATTAATGGAGGTGAGAGGTATATGGCACCTGAAGAATGGTTTAACACAACCGAGAGCTTAGGAAAGTGAGAAGCCAAAGCTTTACTTACTTCTCAGCTTTACTTAGGGTTTGCTCTACACGACAGCCTTGAGATTCCTACCAGATTTATTTCTATAAAAGTGAAATGCAAATTCTATTTTATCTTTTTGTTATGACCTACTGAAAACACTTGTAACGAAGTGTTACTTTTATTTATAACTGGTGAGTGAGGCTAAGAGGAGATCTTCGGAAAAGGTCACTTTTTTGACTCCTCTTAGGGTTCTCATCTAGTTTTATGAAAGGTGTTGCTATATTCTCCCGAGGAAATGTGACTCTTCACTTGTTAAAAGTAAATGCTCAGCAGCATTTCAATACCGTGTCCTCCAGAATACCTGTGTTGTCATACAATGCACCAAGGAACACTAAATCTCTAAAACACTAGAGAAGGTAAATTTCTTTCCTCCTGTATTTTTGGGTTGAAAATGAGTATTAATTAATGGTATCAAAGTACATTATTTTAAATACAAAACTATTAAAATGAACTCCTAACTTACCGTGTAGCCATGTTTCATGTTCTTTCTGGGCTCATTTCTTTTATCCCCATCATTGTTAACACTCAACTAAATTTAGCATGAGTTTATTTTTCTACATTGTGATTTTTGGCACAGTAAGCTTTGAATAAAGTATTTACTATTATGTTCTAGAATACTTTTTTTGATGATATTCTGATTCTCATAGAATAGCTTCTCAAGGATCATTTTTTTCTTTGATTATTAGTCTGTAAAAATATACTGCCAATTTTATGGTTTGTTTGTTTTTAAAAAAAGCTTACCAATTAGGTGTTATTCCCTTCCTTTGTCCTTCCAAATGACTGTTCTGGTCCAGTGAGGCTGTTCTGGTCAGGACAGAGATCCATGGATCTGTGGTTTCAAAACAGCACGTGGCCTGCTAACCTGTAGAGAATCACCAGAAGTTAGATTTACTACCCAGCACAGAACTCTCATGAGATTAGCAACTGTGTTTCATTCATATTTATAGCCTAAGCAGGTAGCACAGTGCCTGGCCCTCAGTAGGTCCTCAATCAATGTTTGTTGAATCTAAGTAAATAGAAATATGGGCAAGTAAGTCAAGATTCTCAGGTTTTCAAGTGATAGAAAAGCCAGCTCAGGGGCGCCTGGGTGGCTCAGTCGGTTAAGCACCTGCCTTCTGCTCAGGTCATGATCTCATGGGTCCTGGGATGGAGCTACACATTGTGCTCCTTGCTCAGCGGGGAGCCTGCTTCTCCCTCTCCCTTTGCCCCTCCCCCCATGTCATTCTTTCTCTCTCTCTCTCTCTCTCAAATAAATAAATAAAACCTTAAAAAAAAAAAAAAGAAAGAAAGAAAAGAAAAGCCAGCAAAAGCCAGCCTATACAAGGCAGAAACTTATTGGTTCAAATGTCCGTGATATCCAGGGATGTACATGGCTTCAGACTTGGCAGGATCCAAGTGGATCCCTAGTATCATCAGAAACACTCTGCTTTTCCCTTTCTCTTTCTGCTCCAGACTCTACTGTCCTCTCTGTTGGCAGACTCCCTGCATATGGAGGCAAAGGAGATTACCAGCAGCTTCAGACTTACGTTGCCCTGACAGCTCACCTTCTCAGGAAGAGATGTGTTCCTGCAGATATCTTCTGCTTAAGTCGTGGGTCTGATCCTCTGAGTCTCAGTGGTGTGGCTTAGGTGGCTTAGGTGGCTTCCCCATCCCTGAATCCACCACTTTGTGCAGGGGAAATAGTGTATTGTGGCCAGATCTGGGACAGCCCACCAGTGGTCATTTCCACCCAAATCATATGTTCTAACAATGGGGAGTGGTGTTTCCCCACAAAGATGCCAGCAAATGAGCACCACCCCAGGTAAATGAGGAATGGTAGCACTTGGCAGCAGATCACAAATTCAAAACATACTAGAAGTCTGAAACAAGATTAACCTCCTTCCTTTGGGTTAAATACTTCTGGTAGACTAGGTGTTTTAGGGGCTCAGTAGTAGATGTAAGTAAGCCTCCTAGAGCTTCTGGGTCTCTAAACCTACAACATGTAGTAGGAAAAATGTATTCACTCTCCTTGAAATGGTATATATGAAAAGCTTTATATTTGTCCTGGACATAATGCCCCTTGGTGACCGAATTATTTTTCTCTTAAAAATGAATCATGCTGGAATAGACACCACCTGGCACAAGTTTTGTTTAGCCTAATATCTGTTCCTGCTCCTCCTAATGGTAGGTAGCTCTTGTAGGAGACAATTCTTGGGTTTTCCTCTTAGCCATGCTACCAGGGTCCATCGTAGTGGCAGAAGCTCCCTGCCTGTCCCATTCTTCCCAAGAGGACTCTCCTGGAGTGTTGAGTAGAGATGCCTTTCTTGCCTCCCAGCCCAAGTCTCTAGGGCACTTGGAAAAAGTTCCTAGTATTCTTTTCAAATGTCCTTTTTTGGGTTACTAATAGTCACATTCAAATTGATTCCCATGGATGGGTCCCAGAGTTCCCCAAGACAACAGACAAACGAGGCCCTATAATGGAACCCAAGTTTCACGAGAAAATCCATTTCTGAGTTAACACTACACTAAAATCTCCTCACAAGGTACTGCTGTAGGTTCATGAGGTGAGGCCAAGTAGAGGCTGAAGCTTGCTAGTCATATCAAACCTCTTGTAACCCTAACAATGTACCTTCCTCTTCCCCGCCTTGGTCCGCAAATACAAGATGGCCTTGCAAGCTGTCTGAGGCCCTGTTACTCCTGAGACATTACTACCCGGTGACTTTGACCTGTATTATGTTTTTGTGAATGTCTAGAGAAATAATACTAATTAAGAACATTGGAAAGTAAGATTCTGCTCTGGCAGAATATAATAAAAATTTCAGTGAATATGTAAAAAAATCATGTTTTCATTATAGTGAAATATTGAGTAAATTGACTTATCAGTATGCTGCTCTTATTTCATTTTATGAATATTTTTATTTATTGGAGAAGAATAATTGATCTTTAAAGAATTTCATATCAATTATTACTTGAATATAAATAAGCACTCACCAACTGTGATGGAATATATAGTTATAACCAAATAATATTGTTTTATTTATATTCTCATCTAAAAATTAACTTTCTATATATTCATATCCAAATTAAAGTAGTAATACATTAGGAAAGTTTTCTTTTAGCAAATTAATTCACATGCTAGGCAAGCACCTTCTATGTTCCACAGAACTTTTCCCATAAAATCGATACAGTGAGTCTTCATATTGGCACTTGAATTCATACATGGGTGCATCAAGACCCATCCGAGGATATGGTTGTCAAATGTGTAGGGCTGGGTATGCCTTCTATGAAATAAGGGATTCTTGCTGTTCCTTGATTATCAGTATTATTATTTTTTGTTTGTTTGTTTCTTAGATTTCTTAGAAGGTTACTTGAGCTTCCACAGTATTTCATCTTAACATTCAGCATGATATTCTTCTTTTATTTCTTTGTGGAAGATCTAATTGAGTACTATCACTTTTATACTATTTCATCATGGGTCAAAACTGCTCACCAAAACAAAATAAAGGGCCGTAGTAGATCAAAGAGAACGTATGTCAGAAATACAGCTTTTATCTTTTACTTTCTTAATTCACTTGCAATGTTTTGTCTCTTTTTTTGTTATTGTTTCCATTTTTTAAATTTTTTTAATTATCAAAGATATTTGTATATGTCACAGATATATAAATCTATCACAGATATATGTGTACATACACACATATATCTATATATTACATATGTATATCTCAAGTCAAACAAAAATAATAATAGCTAACACATACTACTTCACATGTGTTAGGATATCAGCCTCAGTTTCAATGGTAGTGAGGCATATAATGTGGTGGTGAAGAGCACAGACTCTGGAGCTAGACTGGCTGGGTTCAAATCCTAGTTCTGTAACTCACTAACTGGCCAAGAGCTGCTAAAGAGGCTCTCATTCACTGAGAGTATTCAAGTATGAGGATCACACAGAATATATACAGCATATTGGAATAGATTGTTCCAAGTCTATTTTTTAGGAACCGTTTTTAGTACCACTTGGAGTAGCTTTCAGTGGGGCACATGAATATGTAGAAATAAATGTTTTCATGATAGATCATAGTAAAGAAGCTGAGAGGATTTCAGTCATTGAAAAGAATATTATTTTATATTAATCTCATCTATAGTCCTCCCTATCTAAATGTGCATTTGATGAGAGAGACTTCACAAAAGTAAGAAGGGATCAATAGATGTTGAAGGTGATGGTTTAACTTTCCCAACATAGTCATAAATTTGATAACTGCCGAGAAAGTTTTCTTGTGTTATCAGAAAACCCATAGTATCTATTCTTTAATGTATACCTGTTCTTGCCATAGATTTTGGCAGAGCAACTAAATTTAAGGCAATCAACATAATAAAAGTGCACATTGTGGTATAGGTGAACACAGACTGAACACAAATATAAATCTTGAAAATATAGATCTGTTGGGGAGAGTGCCACATATGAAGGGTCACTGTGTGCCACCATCTGTGGTGGCTGCTTAAGCCTGGGGACTGGTTGCTCTTGCTGAACCGACTATAGAGCCCATATAATAATAAAAGTTAATCAAAGTTTTTCGTGTTGGATTTTGCTTCTTAAAAGTTTTCACTGTGGGTTTCTATTTTACCAAACCTTCAAATTTTATGGTATAAATCATAATATGGTTTTTAATGTGTAATCTAACATTGAACAAAATCTCAAACTTATGAAATTGAGAGCCACGGGGTTCAAAGTAATCAGCTTGGATTTTTGCGGAATCGTGTGGTTGGTAATAATATGAGTTTTAGAGAGCTATTATAAGTTTGGGTCCCATTAACAAAAGGGGAGAGTTGCTAACTTTCCCTTCTGGGACTTGGGAATGAGGTAAATCTAAATATGCACTGTTTGTGATTTAATTCTGTTGGGTCCAGTTTATATAATATTATAAATAATTGCATAATTTATTTGATAATTGGTGCCTAAGGTATTCACATGGGTAATGGCAGGCAGCAGATACAGAAATGGAAATGGTACTCTGACATGATGGAGAGGGTTATAGGAAGGGGGTGGCCTGTAGAGAAACTGGAGATCCCAGGAATCAACAGAGACAGGTCATTTTTCATACTGAAATCTTACCTCCAAAAGCTTTGTCCTGAACATTCCTGCCCCTCTGCATCTCCCACAATTAGTTGTCCTGACCCATTATACCATAGAACTTGATTCATTTCCCAGTTACAGCCTAGTATATTGAGTTGTATGTAGCCTTTGCTTCTGAGGCTGTCTTACCTACTAGCCTGGAGACCCTCTGAGAGCCAGAACTGGATCTTATTATTTGGATTCGCCTATACTGGAGAAGTAGTGATCTTTAGAAGGCATCCAAAAATTACTGTTGGGGAAAGCTGAGTAAGGGAAATGGTGTCATCTTACTCCCACTTAAATAATATTTTGATTGTTTTCTAAGAAGACTGCTGCTCACATCAATTCTAAATAAGAGGCAGCATGGCTCCCCATTGCCCATGGCATAACTCCAAACTCTGCTCTACAGGTGAGGTTCTTCATGACCCAGCTCCTGCTATTCGCTCTGCCTCATCTATCCAACTAATGTTCCTGGCACATCGTATTTTGGTCAGATTTGGCATTTGTCATCCGCCGTATGTGCCAGACAGTTTCACAACACGCTAAATTTATACTTGCTGTTCCTTCTGCCTGGAAAACCTTTTCTTCGCTTTTATTTTATTAATTTGATTTCTTACAGAAGCACAGAACAGAAAGATTCAGGTCAAGACTTTGTTTCTTTTCAAGGTTAACATATATATTTATAGTGTTCAGCGATCACTTTATTTTTCAAAGATTAATTTTGTACTTTGTTGAAATATATGTAAATCCAAAGAAATATGTGCCTACGGTAACAAGACAACAAATGCAATAATAATAGGCTTGATTAGGTAGCTAGTACGTGCTGGCGCTGGGCATGCACTTTACGTAGGTTATCTTATTTATTGCTCAGAACACCTCCACGTGCCTAGCGCAGTTCAGGTCCTACTTTGCGGATGAGGAAACGAAGACTCCGAGCGGAAGTGAGAGCCGAGGGACACGCCGCTGGTGGCGGAGCCACACTAAGTTCCTCATCTGCCCCTCCCCTTGCTGTGGTCCCCTTTTCCCGAGCAGTTTACTTTGTAGCCTTCTACACTTTTCTGTCTGTTTGTACAGCACGTACGCACAACGCCACTACTTCGTCTGGTCACCTTGCCACTTTTTTAAACGCTTAGCCAATGTCTCACCTCCTCAAGGAGCTCCCGCTGACCCTGCCCCTCCTCGGGGGTCTGGGCATCTCCCGTGTTTTCCTGAACAGACCGTTAGCATAGGTTGCTACAGTCTCTTGTGTAAATACCACCTAATCGTTAGTCTCTTCCACTTTCCTGATGACTCTTTGATGGCAGAGAACACGTCCATCCTCTCTCTGTCCTCCCACAGGAGGACACTCCTGTGTCCTCAACACTGTCCCACAGTGTTGGCACATCACTGGCACACTATGGGCATTAAGTCGATGGGTTATTCAACAGCACATGTATCCAACTTCTGGTGTGTGCCTTCTAAATGCCTGGTACCGTGGTAAACACTAGGGATGGTAGGATAGCATGTGGCTTTTACTACATGATAAACCAGCCCTAAACTTTGTGGTTTAAAACAATAGCCTTTTACTTAGCTCATCATTCTGCAAGTTGGCATTTTGGCTGGGCTGGGCTGGGCTTTTCTTCTGGTGCTGACTTGGCCCAGTCATGCATCTGCAGTTAAGACGTTGGGTCCGCCGAGCCTGGCTGGACCAGAATGGCCTCCACTGCTAGTCTTTGGTCTAAGTGGTCCGGTCCTCCAGGCAGCTAGCCTGAGCTTAGTCATGTCAGCGAGTTTGTAAGAGCCTGAGCTTGGAACTAGCACGGCTTGGCTTTTGATGCGTTTTATCATTCGAAGCAGGTTCACAGGCCAGCTTGCATTCAAGGGGTGGGCAGATAAATTCCACCTCGCAGCAGGGGGAGCTGCAAAGCCACATTGTTTCCTATGTGAACAAGGAGGAGTAAAACATGGTAGCAACTGACCACTTGTGGTGAGAACAAAAGCTAGTCTCTGGCCCAAGAGAGCCTACAATCTAATGGATGAAATGCTGTTATTTACTGTTTTTTTGTAAGGTCACACAGAGCAGCTCTGTTTTCCATCAATCTCCTGAAATTAGAAACCACTGAGGCCATTTCTTTAGTCTTTCAAAGGGGTTACTCAGACTCTGTCTTTAGTCTGCTCACGTGTACTTCAGGTTTTCATTCTCTCCCTTGACACTTGTGGCCAGCAGAAGGCATTTCCCATGGGAAACCTGGAAACTGGGGGAAGAATGGCATCACCTCCTGACGCAGCTTCCATCTGACTCTCTAGGTTCTTTCTCTCTGCCAAGTGGACTTCTGCCTCCACCACACCCTGCCCTGGGCACACACACTGCCTGCCACACACAGTCAGGACCAATCTGGTGAATGGACGGGGTCTTGGTGGGGATAGCGGTGAATCAATCATACCCCTGGTCCTGGCTCAGAATCTGCATTAGATTTGTTATACTGACCACAAAACATAAATACAAGAAAATTATTACTTTGGTTAAGGGAGGAGGCTCTGTATCTGTGATGTGCCTTGCTTTTCACTGGACTGAACCGAAAAGATGTTTTCTCCCCATATATATATATATATATATATATATATATATATATATATATATA